>NC_056747.1:1290334846-1290634846 GCF_019279795.1 Protopterus annectens
GACAGTATTTGCAGTCGGGGGTAGTCCCATTCATTGATATCCTGTTAAAGCCTATTTAAGTGGTATATTTTGGAATATTTTCTGCCTAAAACCTGAGCTTTGTTTGGCTAAGCTCTAGTTGTATTCAACTGGACATATAAGAGATTTTAAGTACCTTTTATCTGCACTTTTTTTTCAAATAATACAGCCTTCTAATTGATTTATTTGTGTTGCATTGTATATTAACTGAACTGAACGTTTTGACTGTTTTTTCAGTTAGTGTTTGCTAGATTTTATTGCCTGTTTGAATCCTGCATAGACAGTAATTGCAGTCGGGGGTTACTCTCTTTCATAGATATCCTGTTAATGCCTATTTAAGTGGTACATTTTGGAATATTTTCTGCTTAAAACCTGAGCTTTGGTGGGCTAAGATCTAGCTTTATGCAACTTGGACGTATAAGAGAATTTAAGTATCTTTTATCTGCACTTTTTTCAAATAATACAGCATTTTAATTGATTTATTTGTGTTGCATTGGATATTAACTGAACTGGAGGTTTTGACTGTTTTTTCAGTTAGTGTTTTCTAGATTTTATTGCCTGTCAGAATGCTGTATAGACAGCAATTGCAGTCGGAGGTAGTCTCATTCATTGATATCCTGTTAATGCCTGTTTAAGCGGCACATTTAGGAATATTTTGTGCTTAAAACCTGAGCTTTGGCTGGCTAAGATCTAGCTGTATTCAACTGGACATATAAGAGAATTTGAGTACCTTTTATCTGCACTTTTTTCAAATAAGACAGAGTTTTAATTGATTTATTTGTGTTGCAGTGGATAATAACCGAACTGGAAGTTTTGACTCTGTTTTCTCCGTTAGTATTTGCTATATTTTATTGCCTGTTAGAATCCTGCATAGATGGTAATTGCAGTTGGGGGTAGTCTCATTCATTGATATCCTGTTAATGTCTATTTAAGTGGTTCATTTTGGAATATTTACTGCTTAAAACCTGAGCTTTGGCCGGCTAAGATCTAACTATATTCAACTGGGCGTATAAGGGAATTTAAGTACCTTTTATCTGTACTTTTTTCAAATAATACAGCATTTTAATTAATTTAATTGTGTTGCATTGGATATTAACTGAACTGGAAGTTTTGACTCTGTTTTTTCAGTAAGTGTTTGCTAGATTTTATTGCCTGTTAGAATCCTGCATAGGCAGTAATTGCAGTCAGGGGTAGTCTCATGTTAATGCCTATTTAAGTGATACATTTTGGAATATTGTCTGCTTCAAATTGAGCTTTGGCCGGCTAAGATCTAGCTGTATTCAACTTGGACATATAAGAGACTTTAAGTACCTTTTATCTGCACTTTTTTCAAATAATACAGCATTTTAATTGATTTGTTTGTGTTGCATTGGATAACTGAACTGGAAGTTTTGATTCTGTGTTTTCAGTTAGTGATTGCTCGATTTTATTGCCTGTTAGAATGCTGCATAGACAGTAACTGTAGTCGTGGGTAGTCTCATTGATTTCTATCCTGTTAATGCCTATTTAAGTGGTATATTTCAGAACATTTTTTGCTTAAATCCTGAGCTTTGGCCAGCTAAGATCTAGCTGTGTTCAACTGGACATACAAGAGAATTTAAGTACCTTTTATCTGCACTTTTTTCAAATAATGCAGCATTTTAATTGACTTATTTGTGTGGCATTGGATGTAAACTGACCTGGAGGTTTTGACTGTTTTTTCAGTTAATGTTTGCTAGATTTTATTGCCTGTTAGAATCCTGCATAGACAGTAATTGCAGTAGAGGGTAGTCTCATTCATTGATATCCTTTTCATGCCTATTTAAGTGGTACATTTTGGAATATTTTCTGCTTAACACCTGAGCTTTAGCCGGCTAAGATCTAGCTGTATTCAACTGGTTGTATAAGAGAATTTAAGTACCTTTTATCTGCACTTTTTTCAAATAATACAGCCTTTGAATTGATTTATTTGTGTTGCATTGGATATAAACTGACCTGGAGGTTTTGACTGTTTTTTCAGTTAGTGTTTGCTAGATTTTATTGCCTGTTAGAATCCTGCATAGACAGTAATTGCAGTCGAGGGTAGTCTCATTCACTGATATTATGTTAATGCCTATTTAAGTGGTACATTTTGGAATATTTTCTGCTTAAAACCTGAGCTTTGGCCGGCTATGATCTAGCTGTATTCAACTGGACGTATAAGAGATTTTAATTACCTTTTTTCTGCACTTTTTGTAAATAGTGTAGCAATTTAATTGATTTATTTGTTTTGCATTGGATATTAACTGAACTGAAAGTTTTGATTTCAGTTAGTGTTTGCTAGATTTTATTGCCTGTTAGAATCCTGCATATAGAGTAATTGCAGTTGGAGGTAGTCTAATTCATTGATATTCTGTGAATGCTTGTTTAAGTAGTACATTGTGGAATATTTTCTGCTTAAAACCTGAGCCTTGGCCAGCTAAGATCTAGCTGTATTCAACTGGACTTACACGAGAATTTAAGTACATTTTATCTTATCTGCACTTTCTTCAAATAATACAGCATTTTAATTGATTAATTTGTGTTGCATTGGATATTAACTGAACTGGAGGTTTTGACTGTTTTTTCAGTTAGTGTTTGCTAGATTTTATTGCCTGTTAGAATCCTGCATAGACAGTAATTGCAGTCTGGGTGTAGTCTCTTTCATTGATATCCTGTTAATGCCTATTTAAGTGGTACATTTTGGAATATTTTCTGGTTTAAACCTGAGCTTTGGCCGGCTAAGATCTAGCTGTATTCAACTGGATGTATAGGAGAATTTAAGTACCTTTTATCTGCACTTTTTTAAAATAATACAGCATTTTAATTGATTTATTTGTGTTGCATTGGATATTAACTGAACTGGAAGTTTTGAATGTTTTTTCAGTAAGTGTTTGCTAGACTTTATTGCCTGTTAGAATCTTGCATAGACAGCAATTGCAGTCAGGTGTAGTCTCATTCATTGATATCCTGTTAATGCCTATTTAACTGGTACATTTTGGAATATTTTCTGCTCAAAACCTGAGCTTTGGTCGGCTAAGCTCTAGCTGTATTCAACTGGACATAGAAGAGATTTTAAGTACCTTTTATCTGCACTTTTTTCAAATACAGCATTTTAACTGATTTATTTGTGTTGCATTGGATATTAACTGAACTGGAAGTTTTGACTCTGTTTTTTCAGTGTTTGCTAGATTTTATTACCTGTTAAAATCCTGCTTAGACAGTAATTGCAGTTGTGGTAGTCTTATTCATTGATATCCTGTTAATGCCTATATAAGTGGTACATTTTGAAATATTTTTTGCTTCAAACCTCAGCTTTGGCCGGCTAAGATCTAGCTGTATTCAACTGAACTTATGTGAGAATTTAATTACCTTTTGTCTGCACTTTATTCAAATAATACAGCATTTTAATTGATTTATTTGTGTTGCATTGCATATTAACTGAACTGGAAGTTTTGAGTCTGTTTTTTCAGTTAGTGTTTGCTAGATTTTATTGCCTGTTAGAATCCTGCATAGACAGTGACTGCAGTCCGGAGTTGTCTCATTCGTTGCTATCTTGTTAATGCCTATTTAAGTGGTACATTTCAGAATATTCTGAGCTTTGGCTATCTAGGATCTAGATTTAACTGGATGTATAAGAGAATTTAGGTACCTTTTATCTGCACTTTTTTTCAAATAATACCGCATTTTAATTGATTTGTTCGTGTTGCATTGATATTAACTGAATTGGAGGTTTGAATGTTTTTTCAGTAAGTGTTTGCTAGATTTTGTTGCCTGTTAGAATCCTGCATAGATAGCAATTGCAGTCGGGAGTTGTCTCATTCATTGATATCCTGTTAATGCCTATTTAAGTGGTATATTTTGGAAAATATTTTGTTTAAACCTGAGCTTTGGCCGGCTTAGATCTAGCTCTATTCAACTTGGACATATAAGAGAATTTAAGTACCTTTTATCTGCACTTTTCTCAAATAATACAGCATTTTAGTTGATTTATTTGTGTTGCATTGGATATTAACTGAACTGGAGGTTTTGACTGGTTTTTCAGTTAGTGTTTGCTAGATTTTATTGCTTGTTAGAATCCTGCATTGACAGTAATTGCAGTTGGGGGTTGTCCCATTCCTTGATATCCTTATTTAAGTGGTACATTTTTGGAATTTTTTTCTGCTTAAAACCTGAGCTTTGGCTGGCTAAGATCTAGCTGTATTCAACTGGACATATACGAGAATTTAAGTACCTTTAATATGCACTTTTATTCAAATAATACAGCATTTTAATTGATTTATTTGTATTGCATTGGATATTAACTGAACTGGAAGTTTTGAGACTGTTTTTTCAGTTAGTGTTTGCTAGATTTTATTGCCTGTTAAAATCCTGCAAAGACAGTAACTGCAGTTGGGGTTAGTCTCATTCATTGCCATACTGTTAGTGCCTATTTAAGTGGTGCATTTCGGAATATTTTCTGCTTAAATCCTGATCTTTGGCCAGCTAAGATCTAGCTTTATTCAACTGGATGTATAAGAGAATTTAAGTACCTTTTATCTGCACTTTTTTCAAATAATACAGCATTTTAATTGATTTATTTGTGTTGCATTGGGTATTCACTTAACTGGTGTTTTTGAATGTTTTTTCATTAAGTGTTTGCTAGACTTTATTGCCTGTTAGAATCTTGCATAGACAATAATTGCATTCGGGAGTTGTCTCATTCATTGATATCCTGTTGATACCTCTTTAAGTGGTACATTTTGAAATATTTTCTGCTTAAAACCTGAGCTTTGGCTGGCTAAGATCTAGCTGTATTCAAATGGATGTATAAGAGAATTTAAGTACCTTTTAATTGCACTTTTTTCAGATTATACAGCATTTAAATTGATTTATTTGTGTTGCATTGGATATTAACTGAACTGGAAGTTTTGACTCTGTTTTTTTCAGTTTGTTGCCCACCCACCCTGTCTGGTTTTGTTTTGGTGTTAATCATGGTGGCTTTGAAACTGCCTGCCCTTCTTGTAAATTTGTGTTTGATTACTCCTTCTGGGCCCACCTCATTTGCTCAGAGTGCAGTGAGATCACATTCTGATTTCAGGCCCTCCTACTGTGTACAAAGAGAGCATCTGGGAAAGAAAAAAACATTTTTAAGCTTGTTTCCTGCCTTTACCGTAATTGGTCTAAGACTGTTTTTGGGCTTCTGAGCCCCCAAGCCTTTCTATGTTGGAGGGAAGCCTTCTAGCTTAATTTTGTTTCTTAGAACTAGCCAGTTTACTAGTTTCAGCACTCAAATCTGTTTCTTTGAACTCAGCACCTGTTCAGAAGTCGTTGTAAGCACTAAATAATCTGCAAATTACTACAGCACTCAACCTTCCTCCCTTGTCTAGAGGATAGCAGTTTTTAGTATTTAATAAATAAGCACCTATCCAGGCATGTCTAAGGGTCAGCTCCCAGTGATTTCTCCTGTCTACCTGATGAATCTGGGCATCTTGGGGCAATGCAGCAATTACCTCATGTACACAGACAACTCTCTCCTCCCACCATCCAACACTACAACCTGTGTGAGATGCACTTATATAGCCAAATTGGAAGCAAAGCTCTCTTCACCCAAGACTGGACTAGACAGTCAAGGGGAGAAAGTAAACACTTGCACCACGCCACACTCATCACATAGTCCCTCAAAACCTACACCACCAAAACACACACATAGAAACACAAAACACACACCTACATTCGTGGAGGCTCTCAATAAAAACCTGCCCAAGCATCAGGGACCTCCAAAGCAGAAACGCAAGCAAACTCCACCCCCCAACACAACCCAAATGACACATAGCCCACAAACTCAGTGTGCCACTCAACCACTGCCCATAAGGCATAACAGCATACCCACCACTCTAGTCATAGGTGACTGTATAGTCAGGCACACTGATGTTCCTCTCACCAGGCTAAACAAGGAGAAAGTTACTGTCAGCTGCCTGTCAGGTGCCAGGATCCACCACATAATGCACGCATTCAGGTCACTCCACAACAAGTACAAATATGACACTGTCTTTGTCCATGTTGTTGTGAATGACCTGAGACGTACCTCCCTGGACTACATGAAAAGAGACATGGAGGAGCTTTCCGATCTTCTTATAGCCCAGGCAGGTATGACCCTAGCCCTGAGTAGCATCCTGCCATCTCCTAGAATGATACCACAGTACAAGTACAAAATGATTGACTTCAACATTTGGCTAAGTTTCTGCTGTCATTCTAAGGGGATTCAGTATTTGTCTGCCTGGGACGACATGATCGACAGACCACGATGCTTTGCCAGAGATGGCTTGCACCTGTCGCCGTTGGGATTCCGGATACTGGCAAAGGCTCTTGCCACCCCTATAGTGCCTTTTTTAGGTAAGGTTTAAATGACAAATTCACCACTGTAACAGGTACAAGCAAGCAAAATCTGAGGGTAATGCCACTCAGTGCTAGAAGTCTAAACCTCAAAATGCACTCACTCAAGGTACTCCTTAAAATGAAGAACATCGACATCTGTGCAGTGACAGAGACCTGGTTCAAAGCTCCAGAGAGCACCCCTGCTTTACCGGGCTATAATTCATACCACACATGTTTTGGCCACCTAACCCAGAACAAAGCACTAAAGATGGAGGTGTGTCCATATTCATTAAGGATATCCACACCTCCAGGCTCGTTGCACCGCATAATGCATCTGAGATTATCCAAGTGCAAATAACTGTGGGAAGACTGCACTCCAAATTGTAGCTTGCTACAGACCCCCCCACCATGCCCCAGGATTCCCACTCCTCATTTCTTGATACACTGTAAAGTATTAGGGTACAACCCAACATCCTAATAATGGGTGATTTCAACTACCCCACCATTAACTGGGAAAACTACTCATGTACCAACTCTTTTGCTCAACGTTTTTTGGAATTCATAAATTCCAATGCCTTGGATCAACTTATTCACACCCCCACCAGGGGCAGCAATATCCTAGACCTGGTCATTACTAACATGGGCATCCGGTGTTCCACACCAGAGGTCATTTCCTCGTTGGTCAGATCAGACCACAAGCTAATCACCCTAAACATCCACATCCCACCCCCCACTCCCAATTAGGGACACCACCGTAAAAAACTTCTCCAAAGCCAACTTCACACTTTTTAAGACAGACGTGGCAAACTTCATGACACCCATGCAGACGGGCAATAGAGGTACGACTGCTGAATTCTACACAAATGCACTTTATAAGCACTTACACAAGTGCATGGATCATGCTATCCCTAATGGAACCAAGATGCTTTCCTCCTAAAAAAGGAAGCCAGTCAGGTGGTCCTCTGCCATAAACAAACTCTGCAACAGAAGAAAGAAACTTGTTGCAAAATAGAGTAAAATCCCATGACTGGAGGAACTCCCTAGTCAACTTCAGTAAGAAGCTGAGATCCCTCATAAAATCCTCCAAAGCTAGTTACGAAAACAAAATTGCCACTGACTCTAAAGACCACCTCCAATCATTCTATAGCTATGTCAAGAATCTCAATGGCAGCACTCAGATCTGCTCTGAGTTACAGCACAATGGTACTAAATATACAGAACCAGCTGATATTGCCAACATCCTGGCAGATAGGTTCAGTGCTAACTTTACCCCCCTCTCACCTCCTAGAGGGCCCATCTCTATACTGGAAGAATGCAGAGTTGCTGTAATCATGGCTGCACAGGTAAAAAACACACTCTCCAAAGCCAAGAACACAGCATCCATGGGACCTGACAATATCCCAGGCTGCGTTCTACACGAACTACAGAATGAACTGGCACCCTATCTAAGTACCATATTCAGTCATAGCCTCACCTCAGGCTTTGTGCCAACTGAATAGCGCACCACGACGGTTATCCCACTCCACAAAGGGGGAGCCACGACAGACCCCAGGAACTACCACCCCATTAGCCTGATGAGCCTGGTCTGCAAGGCCATGGAATGTATCATCATGAACTCATAAAGAAAGACATTGGTAATCTCCAAACTCTGGACCTTACCCAGTTCGGGTTTGTAAAAGGCAGATCATGTCTCATAAACCTGATTGACTTCTTTGAAGCAGTTATCAAAGCTATAGATGAGGGTAAGGTGGTTCACACAGCTTATCTAGATCTCGCCAAGGCTTTCGACACCATCCCCCACTCTGGAATTATAGATAAGCTCACTAAACTAGGTATAAATCCCTATGTCACAAGATGGGTTGCCAACTGGCTCATGGACAGAACCCACACTGTGAAAGTAGCCGACTCCAAATCCAACTTCAGACAAGTGACAAGTGGAGTACCACAGGGTTCAGTCCTGGGTCCTCTCCTGTTTGGTATCTACTTCTCTGAAGTACAGGCTAACACAGAAGGTCTTTGGCTAACAAAGTTTGCAGATGACTGCAAACTAGGAGCCATAATCGAAACTCCTAACAATGTGGACATACTACAAAAGGGCCTCACCGAGACAGATGCCTGGTGTCAAAGCCATGGCCTGAAGCTCAATGCCAAAAAGTATATTGTCATCCCCTTTGGTAAAAACTCTGTACCCATGAACTATCACATAAGTGGTAGTCTTCTTAACGCCGAAAGTGTGATAAGAGACCTGGGGCCACAGATGGACAGTAATCTTTCCTTTGATAATCACATCGCCACAGTGGTCAGGAAATCCTTCTACATGGCTCACCTCATCACAAAAGGTTTCTCATCCAGAAAAAAAGAGGTCATTGTTCCCCTCTACTCATCATTCATTAGACCGATTATAGAGTACAGTGGCCCTTTTGGTATGTACCTCACAAGACATCTACAACAACTGGAAAGGCCACAGAAATACCACACAAAGAGGATTACTGGCCTCAAACAGATGCCCTTCACAGACTGTCTCAAAAAACTCCAGCTTTACTCTTGTCGCATATCGCCTACTCAGAGGCGATCTTTTCTTAACATACAAAGCTATATCAAACCCACAGCTGTTGGACATGCTCCACTTAAAGAAATCCCAATCCTTCCGAGCTACATGCTCTAGGGACATAAACTTTGTCACCACAATAAACAGAACATGCTGGAGGGATAGATTCCTGTTCCAGAGACTTCCCATACTCTGGAACAGACTACCTATCTATGTGAAACAGAGCTCCTCATTAGCACTCTTTAAGAAAAATCTTGATGATTGGATGGGAAATAGGAAATTCACCCAGGGATCACTTCTGTGGCTCTGCCCGACAGGGGCACAGGAAAATAATTTTCTTGGGTGGCGAAAGCCAGGTTACCTTTTTAGCTAGGCTTATATAGGCCTTAGGGCTAATAGCCTAGTGCCTACCTATGAACCTATTAGTCCCTACTGTTGCCATTTGGGAGAAGAGGTAATTAAAAATACAGTAAACACTTTGATTCTGATGCAATATTACAGTAAAGGATATTGGGATAAGATGAAATAATATATATGTTTTCATTTATTGACTGAACTTTTCCTACAGCGTTCTCTTTGTTATAGATTTTATGTAGAAAATTACTTTTATTTACATGGTGCAGGAGCATGGATTAGTTTTTGCCAACATGTTAAACATTTAGGAATACTTTTTGGACACATCAGATAGATGTGAAAGTTTGGAGACCAGAGTGAGGCAGTGTATTATTTAGTAAATTATCTGCTAACAGCAGATGCCCCTCACATATCTTCACAAAAGCCTCTGAAATACTCCGGTTTGAGATCTGATTCTACCTGGTAACATGAACAAAGTAATGGACAGTTTCACAGTGAATACTTTAATTCCAGTGCTTTTTCAACCCCCTGGTTGAGTTTTACTCCAGGTACCTCTATAGTGGAGTTCTCTGTATTTTTTATTCTAATTATTATATTTTCCTGAAAACTTAAGCATTGTCTGTCTCGGTGTAATAGGCCGATGTGTCATTTTACAATGACAGTAGTCACAAGTAGATGAATATTTCTGTAGTAGTACCAGGTGTGGTGGAGATATTGGGTCATATCCAAATCAGAGTGTGGATGAGAGAGTCCAAGTTTACATTTTTGTTTGTGGTCATAAACTGTCTTCTGAAGCGGTGGTCTCCATCTTGTTATTCTCTCTTGGTTTGATGTTATACTTGGTGATTATGTCTTTTGATGTGGTGGTCTCCATCTTACTGTCACTTGGTTTGATGATGTTATGCTTGCCAACTATGCTTTCTGATGTGGTGGTCTCCATCATGTTACTCTTCCCTCGGTTTGATGTCATTATATTTACTAACTATGCCTTCTGACATGGTGGCCTCCGTCTTGTTACTCTCGCTTGGTTTAATGATGGTCTTCGTGTTTCACTGTTGCAGCCATCACATTTGGAATATCTGTTGCAGTAGCCCTCAGTCGGCCTGATTAGCAAAGTCTTGGGTCCTGCATCAGTTGCTGTCTCATCTTCCATGATGTCAGGTAGTTAGGGGAATAAAGCATGCAGCTGATGCCATTACACCTGTCTTGCTGTGCCTGAAGCCTAAGCAGTTTGCAAGTGCCGGTCAGCCAACTCCTGAAATTTTCGTTTTCGAGTTTCAGAACCGAAGTCTTCAACTAAAGCCAAGTACCCCATTGGGGAAACTTTTTCTTGCTCTAAACCGATGTCAGTAAAAGTCGATAATTGTATTTCTTGTGGAAAGCAAATACCTCATAAAGATTTTCATTCATACTGTATTCCTTGCCTAGGCCCTGACCACGACATACCTCACTGTTGGTTTTGTTCCTTATTTAAACAACAAACTATTCGTCGTCTGTATATTTACACTTTTAAATATTTTGGTGCTCGGCTCAGTTATCCAGATATGTTTTCAGTAAGCCATCCGACTACCGACATTCTGAAAAAAATGCAATAAAGACAGAGACAGGCCACCTACGTCCAGAGCTGCCGACGACATTTCTCCTAAGCTTGTTGCCAGTTCACCAGTACTCAGTGAGGTGCTTTCGCAGCCCCTGATACCCGCTACTTCAGATTCGCAGGCCTCTACTGAGATCCATTCGGAGTCCGGTATGCTGCGAGATGCTTCAACTGTGGAACCTGCGGATGTCTCCACCTTGGATGGGTCCGGAGCCGCTCTGCAGGTACCGGCTTCTGAGGGTGTATTCAGGCCTACTGACTTGCGTATTAAACTGACGCCATCTTCTTCTTCAAGGCCTAAAACTCGAACCATGCGTAGAAAACCGACGTCCAGACTGCATGGTCAGGCCTCTATGCCTAAAAAACAAATGATAAGAATGGCTGAAGACCTTATTACTTTAATCAGGGGAAGCCAGCCTTCCCAGACCTAGGACTGAATTTGCTTCTGATACTTCTGATCAGGATTCTGAAATTTCTGTTTCCTCTGATGACCAGGATTTACCCTTATCAACCTTTGAGGATTCTGATGCAGAGGACTCTATTCCCTCTGCTTCCCCTCCAGAGGATTTCTCTTTTGGTGAAACCTTGCATACTCTTAGGGAGCATTTTCGCTGGGAAAGCCAGGATTACTCTGATTCTAAAAAGAGGCTTAGGGATTTCTTACTCTTACTCAAACACAGGCCTTATCCCCCCTGTACTATACATTGTTGATGATGCCTTTCCAGAATCTAGCTTGACCCATGACTCTTTACCTCCTGCTCCCAGAAAACCTGATAGATATTACAGGGTTCCTGACTCTCACAAGTTCCTTTTTAAAAATCCTACTGTGGATCCTGAGACCATTTCACAGGGACCCAAGGGCATTAAGGCTACTACTGCCAAAAATCCTACCCCCTCTGATAGAGATTCAAGGGCACTGGATAGATGGTATAAGAAGGTATACACTTCTGCAACCTTGGCCATTAGGGCCTTAAACTGCCAATTTCATATAAGTATCAGCAGCATATTATTGTATTGCTTAAACAGAAAATGATGTTGATTCCTGACTGTGCTGAAAATAAGGATTTACAGGATTTAATGCATTCTGCTGAAGAAGTTGGAAAACGTACTTTGCAATGTGGTTTTGATTCACTAGAGGCATCTTGCAGGGGTGCTGTCACTGGGCCTGCACTTAGAAGGCATGCTTGGCTTAAGGAGCAATCTTTGCCAGATCATGTTAAAGCTAAATTGCTGGATGCTCCCTTAAATCAGGGCCGCCTGTTTGGCAACAAAGCAGAAGAAGTACTTAAAAAGATGGAAGAAAAAGCTAAATCTATGTAAACTGTTAAAGACTTCCTACAAGTACAGCTTCCAAGATTTAGTAGGCATTGGCCCTCTAAGAATTGGTCCTTTCCTGCCTCTTCCAGGCCTTCTCAGTCCAAACCCAGAACCAGCAGAACACCCAGGCTTCAGTCCCAGGGTGCGCACAGGACTAAGCAGTGGTGTGCTCCCACTTCCAAATCACGGAGTAGTAAGACTCCACCCTATGGTAAACTGTCTGAATGACTTAACTTTAAAACTGTCAAGCCCTTCTCAACTGACTGCTCCTTTAGGGGGAAAGATTGCTCTGCAGGCAAAAAACTGGGAACTCATTACCCAGGAAAAATGGGTTTTAAATATAGTTTCCCAAGGATACAGATTTCACTTCCACACATTACCAACCCCAAACGGTTGGCCAAATCCACCCCCAAATCAGTGGGCAGAGGCTCAAAAGCAAATATTCTCTCTCTTAAGCATAAGGGCTATTGAAGGTTTCTACTCGAGACTTTTCCTGGTACCCAGAAAAGACAACTCGTGGTGTCCTATCCTGGGCCATTCTATCCTAAACACCTTTTTGGTGATCCCAAAATTCAAGATGCTAACCCTTCACTAGTTGCTTCCTATACTAGGCAAGGATGCCTGGTTGGCAACACTGGATCTAAAGGAAGCCTACCTGCACATCCCAGTCAGGGAATCTTGCAGAAGATACCTACGCTTCAAAGCAGGCTACATGCACTATCAGTTCTCTGCACTGCCCTTTGGCTTATCTACTGTGCCCAGGGTATTCACAAAGTGCCTAGCTCCAGTCATTGCATTTTGCAGGCAAAGAAATATTCAAATATACCCATACCTGGATGATTGTCTAAATCAGGCAGAAAGCCAGGGCATACTTTTGAATCATCTGGCATTTGTACAAAAAGTGCTAACCTGTCTGGGGTACACCATAAACGAAAAGAAATCACATCTTGTACCCTGTCAACAAATTAAATTCCTAGGAGCAAGCTTGAACACAACTTTGCTTTCCTCATACCAGAGAAACAAATTCATTTGACAACTTACTTCAAACTAATGGCCACAAAAACCCTGCTATCTGCAAGGCAAATACTGCAAGCCTTGGGGTTCATGGCCACCTGCATTCTCCTAATTCCATATGCAAGACTGCATATGAGGAAACTACAATGGTATCTAAAAAGCCTATGGTGTCAACATTCTCAGGATCTAGAAGCATAGATTCCTATCATACCTTGCCTACAGTTAGAGTTCCTTTGGTGGGTAGAGGCCTGCCAAAAAAACAAGGGACTACCATTCACTCTACCCCCTGCTGCCCAAACCCTAACAACAGATGCATCAGACTATGCATGGGGAGGCTCACCTGGCAGGGAAAATGGAAACCAAGTCAAATGCACCTGCATATCAATCAAAAAGAAATGTTAGCTGTACAGAATGCTCTGACAGCCTTCAGGGATCATATTCTTCCAGGACAATTAATGGTAAAGATGGACAACATCACTTTTATGTGGTACATAAACAAGCATGGGGGGTAGCCATTCATACCCCCCTCTGCAGACTAGCCATGGCTGTGTGTAACACAGCCTTCAGCTACCAAGTGCATCTACAGGCTCAGTTCCTGCCAGGAAAGCTAAATGCACTGGCAGACAAACTAAGCAGGAATCTTATGGACCCACATGAGTGGAAAGTGGAACCAAAGACTTTCAACATGTTGATAAGCAAATGGGGGAGCCCAGATATAGACCTGTTTGCCTCCCCCCAGAACTACCAGTTGGACAAATTCTGCACAAGGACTCCCCACAAAGAAGCATGGAAAGTGGATGCCCTGTCCTTCAACTGGAAAAATCTATCAGTTTATGCCTTTCCTCCTCTGCCTCTCCTCAAGTACTACTAAAGATCAAACAGGACAAACCAAGGATGATACTGATTGCACCAGACTGGCCACACCAACACTGGTACCCCCTCTTGCACAGTGTGTCACTGCTGGCTCCATGGCACCTGCCTCAGACCCCTGCCTTGCTGTCCCAGCAGGAGGGACAAATTCTGCACCCTCAGCTTCAAACCCTGAACCTGGCACCCTGGCTAATTCCCTAATCTCTCCGTTACCATCCCTCAGTAAACAAGTGTTGGATGTCATTTTGGAGGCAAGGAGGCCTAGTACTAGAAAATCTTATGCTGAAAAATGGAAAAGATTCTGTTCCTGGAACCAAACTCAAAGGATGGGCACAGCAACGCCCAATTTACCTCAGATTCTTCAATACTTAACTGAGATGCTTCACAAGGGCCTTTCTTTTTCTTCCGTCAAAATTCATGCCTCAGCCATTTCAGCTTATTACAACACAGAACCACCATTCTTCTCTCATCCACTGCTCAAGCAGTTCCTCAGAGGAGCCAAAAACTTAAGACCACCCAGGAGAGCCCCAACTCCAGCCTAGGACCTTAACTTTGTATTGGAAAAACTCACTCTACCTCCTTTTGAGCCAGCTGCAAGTGCAGAGTTAAAATTCCTTTCTTGGAAAACAGCCTTCATTTTAGCAATCACTTCAGCAAGAAAGGGTATCTGAATTACAGGCCCTTATGGCAGTGGAGCCTTTCATCATCTTTCATGTGGACAGGGTGTCCCTCAGGACCAATCCCTCCTTCATGCCCAAGGTGGTATCCAGTGTGGCCCTTAATCAGTCCATTCATTTGCCAACCTTCTTTTCTAATCCACAGAAGAAAGGGGAATGGATACTGCACTCCTTAGATGTGCACAGACAACTTAGATTTTACTTGGACAGGACTAAACCTCAAAGGAAATCTGAACAACTGCTGGTGGCATTTGCTGCAGGGGCAGAGGGGAAGGCCATTTCAAAGCAAACAATTTCTAAATGGATAGGCCATTGCATTCATTTCTGCTATAAGTACCATGAAAAACCTATCCCACAGGGGATAAGACCACACTTAACTAGGGCTGCATCTAACTCTACAGCCTTTCTCAGAGGTGTCCCTACCAGGGACATCCTAGAAGCTGCTACCTGGAGTTCTGTACATACTTTCACCAAGCATTATCATTTGCCAATTTTCTCTAAATCCAGAGCTGGCTTTGCCACTGCAGTCTTGCAGGGCCTTATAGCTGGTCCTAAAGCTATCTAAATTACTCCTCCCATCCTTAGATTTGGGAATCTACCCAAATGTGATGACTGCAACAGTGAAACACGAAGAACAAGTACAGTTGTGAACACTTACCATAAATGTAGATGTTAGAGTGTATTCACTGTTGCAGTACTAGTTACCCTCCCTCCAGCCCCCTGACTTCTTTTGGCTATACCTCTATTCTCCTTTACTATGCTTAAAAGCTTTTTGGTGTATTTTCTTTTTTGTTGGAGGTATAACCTTGCATATATATACTTAATTGCTTCCCATTATGGGGGGACCCTGACATCTGGGGCAAGAAAAACTGATGTAATGGCGTCAGCTGCATGCTGTATACCCCTGACTACCTGACATCATGGAAGATGAGACAGCAACTGATGGAGGATGCAAGACTTTGATAATCAGGCCGACTGAGGGCTACTGCAAGCAGATAACCCAAATGTGATGACTGCAACAGTGAATACATTTGAACATCTACATTTATGGTAAGTGTACACAACTGTACTTTATACTTGGTGATTATGCCTTCTGACATGGTCTCCGTCTTGTTACTCTCACTTGGTTCAATGTTATACTTTGGTGATTATGCCTTCTGACATGGTGGTCTCCATCTTGTTACTCTCGCTTGGTTTAATGTTATACTTGGTGATTATGCCTTCTGACATGGTGGTCTCCATCTTGTTACTCTCACTTGGTTTGATGTTGTTATACTACGGACTATGCCTTCTGACATGGTGGTTTCCATCTTGTTATTCTCTCTTGGTTTGATGTTTTACTTACTGACTATGCCTTCTGACATGGTGGTCTCCATCTTGTTACCGTCCCTTGGTTTGATGTCATTATACTTGCTGACTATGCCTTCTGACATTTTATTTATTATTTATTTATTTTACATTTGTTGACTGGGCTAGTCTAACTGGATACATGTCCATTTTCAGTAGAGGCTCGGGGAGATAAGCTCGTAGGTAGGACAATGAAATTAACACAATCACAACTAACAAAACTTGAGACAAAAAAACTATTAACAGTATCTATTACAGGTTAACACAGTAATATTTACAGTGCAGAATACAGGCATAACAAAGGAATGCTAATACAATCAAGGTATGTTAGAGATAGTTTAGTAAATTAGTTTAATAAGGAGGAGTTGCTGTATGTGAGTAGACAGGGTAGGAAGAGAAAAATATTTAGAGGCACATATAGACTAGTCAGGTTTGGAGCATGGGCATGACCAGTGAGTTTTGAGGAACAATTTCAATTTATTTTTGAAGCAGGATAGTGAGGGAAATGTGGAGAGTTCATTTGGGAGGAGATTCCAGGCTTTTCCAACTATATTAGAAAAAAGGGAGTCACCAGCCTTATTGTTTGTTTTAGTAGTATGTATTAGAAGTTTCTGAGAAGACCTTAAGGATTCCAGGTTTTCATAGGGAGTGATTAGTGTGGAAAGAATAGGCATTTTGGAAGGTTTGTAAAGAGTGTTGTGGGCTATAGTTAGCTGATGGAATTTAATTAGATTTTGAAGTTCGAGCCATCCTAGTTGCTTTAAATTAAGGCAGTGATGGGTTCTAAATGGGTTGCCTGTAGCAAATCTTGCAATGTTATTGTAGGACATTTCCAATTTGCTAAGATTATTTTTAGATAGGTTAGTAAAAATAGAAGAGGCATAAAGAAGAGAGGATATTAGATGAGTGTGTCCTATAGTGGTTCGAGCTGAAGGTAGGAGAAAGGATTTTATCCTATAGAGCGAGCCTAGCTTTTTGTTGACTGTTTTTATAGTGTTGTTAATATGGATGTCAAAGTTCAGATTATTGTCAATGGTGACACCTAATAGTTTGGTGGTTGGTTCAGGGTATATAATAGTTTTATTGGTAGAGTTTACTGAGAAATCCATTGGGAGGGACTTCTTAGTAGGAGAGAAAATGAGGAGTTTAGTCTTTTTGGGGTTTAGGAGAAGGCATCTATGTGTGAACCATTGCTCAACTGTGTTAAATACTTGTTGGGTAAGATAGAGAAGTTCTGGAGAAGAGGGGGCTGAGCATATCAGTGTGGAGTCATCCGCATATTGTATGCATGTAGCTTGGGGGATGGCAAGGTGAAGGTCATTGAATATAGAAAAGAGTAGAGGTCTAAGGATGGAGCCTTGAGGGACACCCAGGTTGATGGGCAGGTGATTAGAAAGAGATTTGTGCCAAAGTACGGCCTGTTGTCTTTTATCAAGGCAGGACTGGAACCATTTTATGGAGGATGTATCAAGTGACAGGGATTTTAGTATTTTGATGAGAATTTGGTGATTTACCATGTCAAAAGCTTTAGACAGGTCAATAAATAGGGCTGAAGAGAGTTTGTTTAGATTACGGTTTTTGTTGATACAATCTGTGAAGGAAAGAAGGGCAGTAGTAGTGCTATGTGAAGGTCTAAAACCATGCTGACAGTTGGCTAGTAAGTTATTTTTTGTTAGATGGTCAAGTAATTGTCTGTGAATGCATTTTTCCATGATTTTTGCCAGAGGTGAGAGGAGGGCAATGGGGCGGTAATTGGAGAGTTCAGTGGATTGACCTCCCTTGTGGAGGGGGATAATATGGGAAATTTTCCATAAACTTGGGATATAACTTTCAGTAGTAGCTCTATTGATTAGGATAGAAATAGGATAGGCAATGGCTTTGGCGGATAGTTGTAGGAATTCAGCAGGTAGCTGGTCTGCTGAGGGGGAGCATGGTTTCAGTTTCTGTAGAAGGGTTTAAATATAGGATGTTGGTATGGGTTGAAAGTGAAATGTAAGGGGTGAGGTTGATTCATTGGAAGGTAGAGTGAAGTTATTTGGTGATAGTTGACTAGCTAGTGTTTGTATAGCATCAGTAGAAAAGGTATTAAAAGTGTTGGCTATATTCATTGGTGTTTTGCCTTCAGTGTTTTGAGGGTTTGGAGTAGTGGATTGTCCTGGATGGAGTAGTTGGTTGATACTAGACCAACATTTCTGCTGCTTGTTTTCACTAGCTTGTTGGGATTGCAGGTAGTAGTTTTTTTTGTCAGATAATATAGCTTTTTTAGTTTCATTTCTTAGTTGTGTAAATTTTTGTTGGTCTATAGGGTTTTTAGTTTTCCTCCATTTTGCCCACTGTTTGTTTCTCATATTGATTTTATGTTTGGTTTCTTTTGAGAGCCATGGAGCATGTTTGGTTTTAATTTTAATTAGTCTGGATGGGGCATGGTGGTTGAGGATGGCAAGGAAGTTGGAGTTAAAGTAACTAACTGCTTTATCTAATGGAGGGTTTTGTAAGGGTGACCAGTTACATGCTTTTAATTCCATTTGGAAAAGTTCAGGGTTAAAGTACTTTTTAGACCTGATGTTTTTAACGGATGTTGGGGAGGGAAAGTTGATTTTGTCTGATTATATAGGTAAGAGAGTGGTCACTTAAGTCATCAGGGAGGGTTCCTGAGTCATAAATGTGAGGATGATGGTTAATGAGAATCCAGTCTAATAAGCTTGATTTCTTGTTAGATTTATTTATTCTGGTAGGGGAGGTAATGGTTTGGGAATACCCATATAGGTTAATATGGTTTGTGGGGAGGCTGCTGCAGAAGCAGGTCCAGTCAATATTTGTGTCACCTAGGATAATGGTTTCTTGAGGTAGGTTTTGGGAAAGCCAGCAAAGTAAATTTTCCATAGTTGCTGTGTTATTACCAGGAGGTAGATATATGCAGATAATATAGATAGATTTGGAATTGTTAAGAAGAAGTTTAGATATAAGAATTTCTGCATTGGAGTCTAAAGGCGGTTTGCAGTTATGAGTGGTTAATTGTAAGCTAGGTTTATATAGGATAGCAACCCTTCCACCTTTCTTGGATGTACAGTCTAGTCTCAGGATATTATATCCAGGTGGGATGATTTCATTATCTTTGGTTGCTGGTTTTAACCAGGTTTCTGTTAGGCAGAGAATATCAAAGGAATAGATTTCAGTTAGAGCTTGGAGTTGAGTAACTTTATTATTTATACTGCGGATATTAAGATGAAATTAAAAGGGAGTTAGATGGTTTAGAGAGGGCTTGGGTAGTTGATTCTTTGAGATTGATGAGAGAGATAGGAGTTGTTAGGGGGCCTGGGTTAGGGTGGATGTCACCATCCTTTAAAGAGAGTAGCATGCTTAGATTATATGGGTTGGGTAGTCTGCTGTATAGCGATAAGCATTTTTTTGGGTTTAGATTGCTGTATTTTATGTGTAGTGTTCTATGATATTTAGGAAGTATGTAGTTAGATGAGGATGTTATATTAGCGTGAATAAAATATAGAGGTGAATTTGGAGAGTTGGTTTCTTTTTTGGGATAGTTTTGGTTTGGGTCTAGCTGATTTTCAAAAGAGGTGAATAGATGTGTGAGGATTAAAGGAGGTAGTAGTGAGAGTGCGAATAAGAGTGTGAAAAAGAATGGGATGGATTGTTTATTCATTATATGTATAGATAGTGTCTTATGTAGGTAGAAAATAGAAATCTATAGTGAGGAGATGAGAGAGTGAGTAGAGTGTGGTGTGATAGGAGGAGGGTAGTGAGGTTAATATTAGTGGAGTTTGGAGACAGGAGAGTGTGTAGGGAGAAAAGATAGTGGGAAGGGTGTCTTTGAAGAGGAAAAGGTAGGATTATAAGGTATGATTAGAGAGTATTGGGAAGAGGAAGGGGTGTAGTTAGGGAGTAATGGGAAGAAGAAAGGGGTGTGGTTAGAGAGTAACAGGAAGAGGAGGAGGTATGGGTAGGAAGTATAAAGGTAGGACCACTGGGGGTGGGTGGGAATTGGGGGTAGGGAGTTGAGCGGAGAGAGCCCGCAGGGCGAACAGAGCGGGTAGAGACAAGTTGAGTGTTGCAGGAGAACAATCAGTGGAATGCTGACTGAAAGGTAAGTTAAGTTAAGGAAGTGGAAGAGAGATAAAATAAGTATAGAATCAGATTTTCAAGGCTAATAGTGGGAGAGTACAGGAAAGCAGGAGGTGTGGAAGGAGATTAGTAACAGGTGAGGACAGTAGTCTGCTAAGAGTGGAATTTCCTAGGGGTTTGGGATGGGCAAACGCTAGGGACTATGAGATGGTGCCACCTAGTGGCCAGGAGCTGGTATAACAGTAGTAGTACTTTCAGTGGAAGGCAGGTCTAGGGCTGTAAAAAGGACGCTCAGTACGGTCAGAGACGGTAGTGAATGTCCAGACAGGGGCAGTTTTTAAATTATGGGTTAAAAAAAAAGGGGAGTATGGCTGCTGGCTGACCAGGCTGAGAAGTCTTTACTTACATAAGTGAGGAACATGCATACTACAAATTAGCTGTATAGCAAGTTAGAGGACCACACATACTTTCTTCCTTCCTTTGGTAGGAGAGTACAAGGGAGGACAAATAGGGTGTTGAGACAGCTGATAAGTTGGAAAAGGGTCCTGTGTTGCCAGGGAGGGTTTTAACCCTGATGGAGCGTAGGCCAGCTGGAGTGTTTCTTCCTTCCTTTGGTAGGAGAGTACAGGGGAGGACAAATAGGGTGTTGAGACAGCTGATAAGTTGGAAAAGGGTCATGTGTTGCCAGGGAGGGTTTTAACCCTGATGGAGCGTAGGCCAGCTGGAGTGTTTCTTCCTTCCTTTTGGTAGGAGAGTACAGCGGAGGACAAATAGGGTGTTGAGACAGCTGATAAGTTGGAAAAGTTCCTGTGTTGCCAGGGAGGGAGGGAGGGTTTTAACCCTGATGGAGCGTAGGCCAGCTGGAGTGACAGGATTACAAAAAAAACCCCAGTTGCCAGGAGCGCACAGCAGCCAGGGGATAACTAGGGAATTAAAGAAGTGGTGACATAGTGGTCTCCATCTTGTTACTCTCCCTTGGTTTAATGTTGTTATACTTACTGACTATGCCTTCTGACATGGTGGTTATACTTACTGACTATGCCTTCTGACATGGTGGTCTCCATCTTGTTACTCTCCCTTGGTTTAATGTTGTTATACTTACTGACTATGCCTTCTGACATGGTGGTCTTCATCTTGTTACTATCCCTTGGTTTGATGTCATTATACTTACTGACTATGCCTTCTGACATGGTGGTCTCCATCTTGTTACTCTCCCTTGGTTTAATGTTGTTATACTTACTGACTATGCCTTCTGACATGGTGGTCTCCATCTTGTTACTATCCCTTGGTTTGATGTCATTATACTTGCTGACTATGCCTTCTGACATGGTGGTTTCCATCTTCTTACTCTCGCTTGGTTTAATGTTATACTTGGTGATTATGCCTTCTGACATGGTGGTCTCCATCTTGTTACTCTCACTTGGTTTGACGTTGTTATACTACCGACTATGCCTTCTGACATGGTGGTCTCCATCTTGTTACTCTCCCTTGGTTTAATGTTGTTATACTTACTGACTATGCCTTCTGACATGGTGGTCTCCATCTTGTTACTATCCCTTGGTTTGATGTCATTATACTTGCTGACTATGCCTTCTGACATGGTGGTTTCCATCTTCTTACTCTCGCTTGGTTTAATGTTATACTTGGTGATTATGCCTTCTGACATGGTGGTCTCCATCTTGTTACTCTCACTTGGTTTGATGTTGTTATACTACCGACTGTGCCTTCTGACATGGTGGTCTCCAGCTTGTTATTCTCTCTTGGTTTGATGTTTTACTTACTGACTATGCCCTCTGACATGGTGGTTTCCATCTTGTTACTCTCGCTTGGTTTACTGTTGTTATACTTACTGACTATGCCTTCTGACATGGTGGTTTCCATCTTTTTACTCTCGCTTGATTTGATGTCATTATACTTGCTGACTATGCCTTCTGACATGGTGGTCTCTGTCTTGTTACTCTCGCTTGGTTTAATGTTATACTTGGTGATTATGCCTTCTGACATGGTGGTCTCCATCTTGTTACTCTCACTTGGTTTGATGTTGTTATACTACCGACTGTGCCTTCTGACATGGTGGTCTCCAGCTTGTTATTCTCTCTTGGTCTGATGTTTTACTTACTGACTATGCCTTTTGACATGGTGGTTTCCATCTTGTTACTCTCGCTTGGTTTACCGTTGTTATACTTACTGACTATGCCTTCTGTCATGGTGGTTTCCATCTTTTTACTCTCGCTTGATTTGATGTCATTATACTTGCTGACTATGCCTTCTGACATGGTGGTCTCCATCTTGTTATTCTCTCTTGGTTTGATGTTTTACTTACTGACTATGCCTTCTGACATGGTAGTCTCCATCTTGTTATTCTCTCTTGGTTTGATGTTTTACTTACTGACTGTGCCTTCTGACATGGTGGTCTCCATCTTGTTATTCTCTCTTGGTTTGATGTCATTATACTTGCTGACTATGCCTTCTGACATGGTGGTTTCCATCTTGTTACTCTCGCTTGGTTTGATGTTGTTATACTTACTGACTATGCCTTCTGACATGGTGGTTTCCATCTTGTTACTCTCGCTTGGTTTACTGTTGTTATACTTACTGACTATGCCTTCTGACATGGTGGTTTCCATCTTGTTACTCTCGCTTGGTTTGATGTCATTATACTTGCTGACTATGCCTTCTGACATGGTGGTCTCCATCTTCTTACTCTCACTTGGATTAATGTTGTACTTGGTGGTTATGCCTTCTGACATGGTGTTCTCCATCTTGTTACTCTCACTTGGTTTGATGTTGTTATACTACCGACTGTGCCTTCTGACATGGTGGTCTCCATCTTGTTATTCTCACTTGGTTTGATGTTTTACTTACTGACTATGCCCTCTGACATGGTGGTTTCCATCTTGTTACTCTCGCTTGGTTTACTGTTGTTATACTTACTGACTATGCCTTCTGACATGGTGGTTTCCATCTTGTTATTCTCTCTTGGTTTGATGTTTTACTTACTGACTATGCCTTCTGACATGGTGGTCTCCATCTTGTTATTCTCTCTTGGTTTGATGTTTTACTTACTGACCGTTTGGTTTGATGTTTTACTTACTGACTGTGCCTTCTGACATGGTGGTCTCCATCTTGTTATTCTCTCTTGGTTTGATGTTTTACTTACTGACTGTGCCTTCTGACATGGTGGTCTCTGTCTTGTTACTCTCCCTTGGTTTAATGTTGTTATACTTACTGACTGTGCCTTCTGACATGGTGGTCTCCATCTTGTTACTCTCCCTTGGTTTAATGTTGTTATACTTACTGACTGTGCCTTCTGACATGGTGGTCTCCATCTTGTTACTCTCCCTTGATTTACTGTTGTTATACTTGCTGACTATGCCTTCTGACATGGTGGTTTCCATCTTTGATGTCATTATACTTGCTGACTATGCCTTCTGACATGGTGGTCTCTGTCTTGTTACTTTCACTTAGTTTAATGTTATACTTGGTGATTATGCCTTCTGACATGGTGGTCTCCATCTTGTTACTCTCTCTTGGTTTGATGTCATTATACTTGCTGACTATGCCTTCTGACATGGTGGTTTCCATCTTGTTACTCTCGCTTGGTTTGATGTTGTTATACTTACTGACTATGCCTTCTGACATGGTGGTCTCCATCTTGTTACTCTCACTTGGTTTACTGTTGTTATACTTACTGACTATGCTTTCTGACATGGTGGTCTCCATCTTGTTACTGTCCCTTGGTTTGATGTCATACTTACTGATTGTGCCTTCTGACATGGTGGTCTCCATCTTGCTACTGTCGCTTGGTTTAATGTTGTTATACTTACTGACTGAGCCTTCTGACATGGTGGTCTCCATCTTGTTATTCTCTCTTGGTTTGATGTCATTATACTTGCTGACTATGCCTTCTGACATGGTGGTCTCCATCTTGTTACTCTCGCTTGGTTTGATGTTGTTATACTTACTGACTATGCCTTCTGACATGGTGGTCTCCATCTTGTTACTGTCCCTTGGTTTGATGTCATACTTACTGATTGTGCCTTCTGACATGGTGGTCTCCATCTTGCTACTGTCGCTTGGTTTAATGTTGTTATACTTACTGACTGTGCCTTCTGACATGGTGGTCTCCATCTTGTTATTCTCTCTTGGTTTGATGTCATTATACTTGCTGACTATGCCTTCTGACATGGTGGTCTCCATCTTGTTACTCTTGCTTGGTTTACTGTTGTTATACTTACTGACATACTTCCTAAAATCTTGGATAAAACCATGTGCTCATACAAGACTGTTCTTCACATCACAGAGAAGATTTGAGCTGCCAGCAGGGCATTGGTTGGAGGGTGTAGGTCGAAATGAGCAGTAGTTTGCAAATCACCTTTCCTGGGAAGAATATTCCCACATAGGTCTACAGTCTGCTGTTGAAATTGGGAGCTGCAGCCCTCTTGTCAATGTATGGAATATACCAGCAGATGATCTTGCACTTAAAAGTTCTAGTCACACTTTACAGGTATTTAATACTCTCCACCATCCAAATCTGGCAGGGTCATACATTATAATCCTGGCATAAGTGTATGTCTACCCAGCCAAACATCAACAAATATCCAAACTACATGCTGTAGGGACCTACATCTTGTCACCACAATAAACAGAACATGCTGGAGGGATAGATTCCTGTCCCAGAGACTTCCCATACTCTGGAACAGACTACCTATCTATGTCAGACAGAGCTCCTCATTAGCACTGTTCAAGAAAAATCTTGATGATTGGATGGGAAATAGGAAATTCACCCCGGGGATCACTTATGTGGCTCTGCTCGACAGGGGCACAGGAAAATAATTTTATTGGGTGGCGAAAGCCAGGGTACCTTTTTGGTCAGGCTTAGATAGGCCCTAGGGCCAATAGCCTAGTACCTACCCATGAACCTGTGAACATCAAGACTTGCTTTAAAGGCAGACAGTGCAATACTCTGCTTGACCTGTAGTGGTAACTTACTCCATACACTGGGAATACATTGAGTTAGGAACCTAGCCCTGGGAATACATTGAGTTAGGAACCTAGCCCTCTGGTAAGTCTTGTTTGTTGGTGTAAATTGAGTAGCCTAGTGACTCAAGAAATAAGACCCAGGTCATCTCAGAATCTAATGCATTTTTTTTTTTTTGGTTAAAAATGGTTGAGGCCTTTCCAGGTGAGTGATATGTTTAGATTTGTACAAACCACAGGTGGCACTGATAAGGAAAGAATACAGTGGTAAAATTATGTCTTTGGATTTTGAAGACAGTCTGTCGGAATGTAACTGGGCTAGAAAGAAGGATTTCCTGACTGTGGTGGAAACATGATTGTCAGATGAGAGAGAGCTGTCCCAATAACTATCAGTTTGAAGAGCAGAACTATTTATAACATATGAGATGGGAGCAGGCAGCTGCTTGTTTTCTGAAGATTACTGTGCTGCACGTTTTGCTCTTAGTTTGAGACGTTTCCAGTACACCAGCTATATGAATATTCCAGCCCTTGTTGGAGCAGTCTATTATCAGACTCTGAGCTGATAACAGTGCCCAGTTCGCAGTCATTCATAAACTTGGTCAACCACATTTCAGGTATATTGGCTTAGATGGCTGCAAAATAAATGCCAAATGAGAGAGGGCCCCAACACTGATTGCTGTGATACTTCACTAGTTACAGTTTTACATTTAAGGACAGTATCAGCAACTTTCACTGCTTGGGATGTGTTGGATAGCCAGTTTGCAATTCAGAGGTCAACATAGGGGTTTACATTAAGTTTGTCTAACTTTTTCAATAGGGTCCCTTTCAGAAGCTTGAGTTTTCAGAATGGTTGAGAGCATATGATCAACTTTCAGAAAACGCAAAGCTTTTGAATGGAGATTGCAGTACAGTGAGGATCAGGAATTTACCCTTTTCCCCACTGTAGTGCGACTTTGGAGTTGGTATATATATATATATATATATATATATATATATATATATATATATATATATATATATATATGTATGTGTATATATATATATATATATATATATATAATATGCAGGGAGTGTGGGTGAAGCAGGGTGTCTTGCTCCCCCTGCAAAACTGTAGACAAAGGTAGATATTTGTTTTCGACATTTTGAAAACTTGAGCTTCTGAATGGGATCCTTTCAGTAATACCAGCATGGGGGGATAGTGGCAAAAGCCTCTGCCAGGTCAAGATATGTAGTGTGGACAAACTGACTACTGTTCACAGTCACTGTAACATTTTCAAAGTTTACATGGTCCTGAAGGCAGGACCTGCCTTTTATAAAACCAAACTAAGTGGGGTCTCAGTCATTTAAGTTACATATGTCTGCATAAAGGAGTTCTGCTATGAAACATTCAGTGGCTTCGTACACAAGACTGGTGAGGCTGATGGGCCTGTTACCTGGGTCTGTAGAGGGGACACTTGTATAGGGGAGTCACAGTGGATATTCTCCAGGCATCCGGGACAACCCCTGTGGATAGACTGAGAATGAACAGTTTAAGTAGAGGCTTGGATAATGCAAACTTGGCAGGGATGAGAATTCAGCCTCTTATGTTGTCCAGTCCCAGAGAAACATTACTTTAACCTATAACAGGGATTTGAAAACTTGTTCCAAGATGATTTCAGGGAAACTAAATTATTAGGGGTAGTGGGCGCAAAAGATGGCTAGGTAGTTTAAAGTTGGCACTAAATTTGTCTACTAATATAGTGGCTATATCCTTGGGATTTAAGTGTATGGTTAATCCCAGTGCATTGTGAGCATTATTCCTTAATTGCCTGACATAAATGAAGAAAGGTTTGTAGTTTTGTTTGGTATTTGTTGTGACCTTAAGTTTGTACTTTGTTTTACATTTTCTAATAATGTTGTTAAGTTCCTTGATATGTTTCATTGTGGTCTTGAGGTAGGGGGATAGGGATTATGTACAACTTTAATTTCATATCTTATCAGTGCTTACTGATAAATTACCCTGTCTAACATATTTCATTTATTAATTTCACAAGGTTAGCAAAATTTTCTGTCAGAATGTATTGCCAGGCTTTTGCACTGGTCTGCCATAATTCTTTTAATGTTATTGGCAGGTATGTTGCTTCTTTAATAGCTATTTTTGTTTATCTTTTTGTGTCTTCTTTCACTAGAGTAGTTTCTAGTTGTTTGACTTTGCTACTTTAAAATGTAAAATGTTTTAGTAATTGTTCCTTTTATTGTTTTTGGAAGAGCTTGTGTGGGAGTTTATATTATTAAAATTGGTTGCTGTTGGTTGTTGCTTTTGGGCAAACTGCCCCTGTTTAATCACAAACTGTTGTTCCCATATACAGTACTATGAAGAGAGTATCCCACAACAGGACATACATGAAAAGGGAGTCAGTTGTTAAGGGAAAACCATACTTCCTGTAACTTTAGCAGTTGTGCAGTTTTCTGCTTCCACACTCTATCACAGAAAAGTATTTGTACAATAAATCCATGCTGCTTCAAACTTCTGATCTTAAAGGCTTGGGCAAACCCGGTGCATCATCAACCTATAGGCATGCTGCAACCGTTCCATGGAAGCCCACACAAGTCTGTTGCTAAATCTCATGAAACCAAAAGTAAAGGTTACAAGTACCAGTATGTCTTCTCCTGTATCTTCGGTGGTTTCTAAGATAATGAAACCTTCTGTTAATAAGGCACCAGCCAAAATAATCAAGAACTGTGTCTCCTATTACTTCCCCAACACACTTTGCAGGCTACTTCTTCCACTGGTTCTGTCTTTGCTAACTCATTGCATGGTAAAGAGGATGCCATAGTATTAGAATCTTCAGTGCTGAGTCTTAGCATGGATAATCTTCCTTTTAGGTTAACCCAAGTCTGTAAGTGTAGCTGTCAGTTTGGGACAGTTGTTCCTATTAGGAAGGTAAAACTTCAATATTTGAAGATGTACATAACTTTGTGTGTTAATATTAAGTTAATAGGTTTTTGGGATGTTTTTTTTTTTTGTTTGAGGGCTTTCAATAAAACAAAAAGTTTTGTAGGCCATGACATAGGCTCAAATAGATATGACAAAAAACAAGTGTATAAAAGGTCAACCTGCCAAACATTAGTGTGTGCATGTTACACAAAAACTGGAACTAGATACATAACAAAAAAAACTGTTACAAATAAAAGGTAGAAATAATAACTTTTTAATACTATGTTGCTTTCTGTAATGTTTCTAAATGTCAGTGGTCTCTCAGATAAATATAAAAAATAGTAGTGGAGTATATTAAAAGTGTAGAGTGCAAATAGCTGTGCTATAGGAGACACATTTTGAAAGAACTGAGCATGTGAATTTGATAAAAGTTCAGTACGGTTATTTAGTGGAATACTTGGGACAAAGGAAAAGAGTACTTACATTAATTGCAGGAAGGAGGATTACACTGTCTTGTATTTATATTCCACCTAAAACTGCTATAATGGAGCTTAAGAGAATCCTGGCAGCTTTCAACAGGGAATATTGCTTATAGAGGAGAATGTAATTTGATTTGCAGCATGGAAGATGTCTGCTGGGCCCAGAAGGGAAAGTATAATAAAGGAGGGTAGATTTTTTAAGAAATTTTATGAAAATATTTGCATTTAAGATATGCATTCAGTAGTAAGAGTTCTGAGTGAATTTACGTATTATTCTTCAGTATACAAAAATTGGGCTAGGCTAGACTAAACTTACATTTTACAGGAACATGCACATTTAATTAAAAGTTTTGATATACATCCAATAACTATTAAAGATCATGCTCCAATAATAACTAAAATAAAAAAGTAAGGGTAATGAAATAAAAACGAGACACTGGCACTTTCCCACCTATCTGTTGAAAAGAGAGGAATTTAAGAATGGGTAGTGGAAATTATTTGGGAGTTTTTAGAGAAGACAAGACATTTCTTCAGAAAATATAGCTATGGAGTGGAATAATATTAAAGTGGAGTTTAAAAATAAGGTGGAAATAAAAGAAAGAGAGAGGTGGTTAAGAAGCAACAAGAATTATTTGGAGGAATTGACAAATGTTAAAGTATTGCAGAATAGGGGGAATCTCACAGAACAAGAAGAGGAGGAGGAATTGCAGAATGCTAAGCAGAAAATAAGGGATTACCTCAATATTATGTACCAGTTTAAAAGCAAGTGTTTCTTGATAGTAATGCCAGAGCACAGAAACTTTTAGCTCAACAACTCAGGCAACAGAAAATAGAAAGGGTTATCACCTAGCTTAGGGAGCCTGTAAAAAGGAATATGACACGAGACCCTGTAGAGGTACTAGGACTGTTTTGGACATTTTATGAAAGACTGTATAAAGCAGAGAAAAATGGAGTTAAAGAAAAGGTACAAATGAAAAGGTGTATGGAAGAATTAAATATGCCAAGTTTAGAGGTAGCTGAGGCACAATTATTTATAGTTTAGATAGGATAAGATGAGATAAAAATTGTGATGTATCATCAATCAACAGGAAAGTCCACAAAAATAGATTGTATTCTTGTGGAAGTTTGGAAGCTAGGACGGAAAAGCTTATAAAGATCTGGAAGGCTTTGTTTAATGGAATTTTAAGAGGAGGAGAAGCAAAGCAGTGGTAGCTGTAATACCTAAAGGGGGTAAAGATCCATCAGACCCAAGTTCATACAGACCCATTTCAACACTAAACCATGGTTATAAAGTGTTCATGTCTATAACGACTAAAAGAATGGGAAAGGTGATACCAAAATTGGTAGACATGGATCAATGTGGGTTTGTGGAGTGGAAGCAAACATTTGACAACATTAACAGAACATTGATGATCCAGAGGGAAACGGAATGTAAGAAAATACCATTGTTGTTGGTGGGTCTTTATGCAGAAAAAGCACTTGGCAAAGTAAGCTGGGAGTTTGTGAGCAGGGCAATGGAAGCATTTGCATTCCCCAATAAAATTATAAGGTTGATTAGGAGGATAAATGAGGGATCGGAGGTGAAAATTAAAGTGGGTGGGTTCCTCTTTGATAATTTCTGTTTGAGCAGAGGAACCAAACAGGGTTTTCCTCTTTTCCCCTTTATTTACACTATATTTAGAACCACTGGCAATGAAAATAAGAGACCCAGAAATTCAAGAATATAATTGTTATGTTAGTCAAGAAAAGCTGGCTCTATTTGCAGATGGTATTATTTTATACCTGTTAAAGCTAGAAAAGGATATTTCAGTGTTGTGGAGCATTTTGAGGCAGTTTCATATCTTTTGGGATACAAAATTAATGAGGCTAAAACAAAAGCAATAGCTTTAAATTATGTACCCATGCACAAATTGGTTCAGCTATATCCATATTTATGGGGACATGATAAAATGAAGTACTTGGGAGTTTGTTTGTGTCCTTTGGCTTTTCCCGGTTAGGGGTCGCCACAGCGGAATTCCGGTCCGCTAATGATTGGCAGTAGATTTTTACTTGCTGGCTTGCCGGGCCTAACACACAACCTTCAACACAGAAACGCCCATTCATGCATGCCGCCACATAGAAGACGCTCTAACTGAGAATCGAACGGGCAACGTCTAACTGTGAGGTGACAACGCTACCGCAGCACCACCACCACAGTCAATGAAGTACTTGGGAGTATTTATTAAAAAAGGATTCTGGTGTGGCAGCTAAGGATATGTGGGAAGAGACTAAACAAAAGATAATACAAAAACTGAGAAACTGGAAGCTATGTTAATAGGATATGGATAACAAGATACAAGCAGTAAAATGTTTTTAGCCCCTTTGTTCAGGCATATTTTTATCAATCAGATTAGACATTGTGGATAGCAATTAGTAAAGAGCTGAAGGACTTTATCTGTGAGGGGAAAACGGCAAGAGTCAAGTATGATAAGCTGATTCTTTCAATTGAACAAGGCGGTTTGGGATTACACGATTTGAAAGGGTATTGCTACACAGTTAAGGCTCCTATACGTAGCACAAACAGAAACCTATAATTCAAAGTGGAAACGGATGATGATGAAATGGGGGGGGCTCAAGAAACAAGGAGAGTGGGATTTTGGATGCAGGTCCTTAAGGAAAATAACCATACAGAATATTATATTAATAAAGTAGCAGAAAGTATTCTAAGAACTAAGCCAAGATGGGAATGGAGAAAGGCTATTCTGACAGTAGGGATGACTGCAATTACAGATACAGGCAATAGGCAAGAAGGGGCTGGAATTTATTTGAGAAAACTGGTAAAAGAACCGAAGTATTGTGAGCAAATAATTAGAGATGGAAAGTTAATTGAATGGGAAGATGCCAAGAATTTATTTAGATTGCAGGATAGAAATTGCCTTCCCTATCAAGAATTGATATTGGAGCATAGTTAAAGAAATGGGGGATCCTAAGCAAAAGACCAGCACTGATAAGAGTTTTTAGTAGAATCTAGAACAGAATCTGCTTTTAAAAAAGAAGTAATTAGTAGAGCATACAAACTTTTAATATTGCATGATAACTAAGAATCAATCAGAGGAGGTTAGAAAGGACTGGGAAGGGAGACTGGATAAGCAATTCACAAAGAAACAACAGGGTATATACAGTGGATATAAAAAGTGTACACACCCCTGTTAAAATGCCAGGTTTTTGTGATGTAAAAAATATGAGACCACAATAAATCATTTCAAGACTTTTTCCACCTTTAATGTGACCTATAACCTGTACAGTTCAATTGAAAAACAAACAGATCTGTTAGGGAGAAAATATAAAAAATGTACAATATGCTGGTTGCATAAGTGTGCACACCCTTAATCTAATAGTTTGTTGAAGCACCTTTTGATTTAATTACAACATTCAGTCTTCTTGGGTAGGAGTCTATCAGCATGGCACACCTTGACTTAATATTTGCCCACTCTTCCTTGCAAAAGTGCTCCACATCTGTCAGATTGTAAGGGGATCTCTTGCGCACAGCCCTCTACAGGTCACCCCACAGATTTTTTATTGAAAATTAGGTCTGGGCTCTGGCTGGACCATTCCAAAACTTTAATTTTCTTCTGGTGAAGCCATTCTTTTGTTGATTTGGATGTATGCTTGGGGTCATTGTGTTAAAAAGTGAAATTCCTCTTCATCTTCAGTTTTCTAGCAGATGCCTGAAGGTTTTGGGCCAAAAGTGACTGGTATTTGGAACTGTTCATAATTCCCTCCACCTTGACGAAAGCCCCAGTTCCAGCTAAAGAAAAGCAATCCAAAAGTAGGATACTGCCACCACCATGTTTCACCGTGGGGATGGTGTTCTTTTGGTGATGTGAAATGTTGTTTTTGTGCCAAACGTACCTTTTGGAATTTTGGCCAGAAAGTTCAACCTTGGTCTCATCAGACCACAACACATTTTCCCACATGCTTTTGGGAAACTTGATGTATTGTTTTGCAAATTTTAGCCAGGCATAGATGTTTTTCTGTGTAAGAAAAGGCTTCCGACTTGCAACCCTACCCCATAGTTCAAACATATGGAGAATATGGAAGATTGTCACATGTAGTACACAACCAGTACTTGCCAGAAATTCCTGCAGCTCCTCCAGTGTTGCTGTAGGTCTCTTGGCAGCTTCTGTGACCAGTTTTTGTCTTGTCATTTCATCAATTTTGGAGGGACGTCCAGTTCTTTGCAAAGTCACTGTTGTCCGATATTTTCTCCACTTTTTGATAACTGTCTTCACTGTGTTCTATGGTGTATCCAGTGCTGTGGAAATTTTTTTGTACCCTTCTCCTGACTGATACCTTTCAACAATGAGATCCCTTTGATGCTTTGTAAGCTCTCTGTGAACCATGGCTTTTGCTGTAGCAGGCAACTGAGTAAATGTCAGGAAAATCCTACTGGGGTTAATCAGAGTCTCTGTAATTGTTTGTTTTTCAATTGAACTGTACAGTTTATAGGTCACAGTAAAGGTGGGAAAAGTTTTGAAATGATTTATTGTGATCTAATTTTTTATATCACAAAAAATCTGGCATTTTAACAGGGGTGTGTACACTTTTTACCTCCACTGTATATATGTCTCCCAAATATGCAACAAAGTTTAGAAGATTTAGGATCTTTGCTTGGAAGTGTTTAAATAGGTATTTTTATGTCAAAAGTAGACTCAAAAGACTTTTTCCTCAGGAAGATGACAAACGTTGGAGGTGTGATGGGGAAGAGATGTAAATGGGAACATATTTTTGTTTTATCTTCCCAACATTGCAGCCCAGTTCATCGACTCTGAAAATAGCAAGACGAAAATCTTGTAACTGCAAAAGCACAAAGTCTGGGAACATTGTCTTTCCTCTCTGGGAAAGTAACCACTTGGCTACCAGTGAAAAAAACAGACCTGTAACAAATAACCATCAAAGTGGGTGGCTTCGCCCCCCATATCTCCCCAACATAAATATACTAACTCCGATATCGCACTACAGCGGAGAAATGGCAAAGTTCACCATGGTGGCCAAGTGGTTACTTTGCCGGAGAGAAAAGACGATGTTCCGGGACTTCATGCTTCTGCATTTACGATGTTTTCGTCTCACCGTTTTCAGAATTGACAAACTGGGCTGCGATGTTATGAAGGGGAACCCATAATTTTTGGGAGTGTAATGAGTTGACAGACTTTAAAGTTTTCCTGCAGACTGGTCTGTCAGAGATACTGGGTGAGCAAATTGGTGTAACTAAGGAAATGATTTTTCAGCTGTAATACAGAATTGGAGTTGCCTAGACATAGTAAGGCCTTGCAGAGTCTAATTACAGTGGCTGAAACAATTACTGGAAAATGGAAATCAAAGTCTAACCCCACTTTACCATAAGTAGTAAATTTAGTAGCAGATAAAACAACTGGAACTGGGATCTTTAGAAAAGGGTAGGGGCAAATTACATAGGAAAACATGGGAATTGTGGGAACATGCAGATGAGGAATGAGGTTTAAAAGAAGGCAGGATTTGAATGAGATGTGTAATGTTTCACTGACAATGACTGGATAGATTTAGAAGTGATGTATAATGCTTGCAACTACAATTAAGTCAGTATGGTTTGTGATGTATAAGGTTTGCAACTACAATTCTGTCAGTATGGTTTGTGATGTATGTTTGCAACTAAAATTATTTCAGTATGGTTTGGTTTCATCTATATACATGTATGATTGCCTATGTCATATGTGATAATTTAACAAAGATGTTTCTTGTTTAAAAAAAATCTTCAGTGCTGAGACCCTAAGCCTATAGTGTTTGATTTCATTTATGAGAAATTTGCGGAGATCCTCTGTTAAACTCCACAGTTTTTGGGACCTTGGTGTCAGTGTTTCTGTCATTGACTGTTCATGTTATCAGCATGTTTGCTGCTGGTTTTTGTGATGTTTTTGTAACTGATGCTTGGACCAGGGACTTCAGTGCCAAGGCTGGGGCCAGGCCCTACACTGTTGATGCTGGTCCTGGTGAGTCCATCCTCACAGTACTTCATGCTGTCTTTTGTTTTTCTTTTTATTATCTTCATTCTCCTCCGTTTCCTGCTGGTCATCAGTCCTCCCTTCCTCTGAAGTCTTCATACAGGCAGACATCAGAGTTTTGTGGTTAGATCCCTAACCTCACTCCTCTGTTGACTAACATGGTCCCCTGCATAATTGTGCTTGAGCAATGTAGCTGAATGGACCACAAGTTCCCTCCCTGAAGAAAGAGTGAGCTAGTCAACTTCATCCTCTCTTTCCTACTGTCCAGCACTGGAGCTGCTTTGTGTTATAGACAGGGCTTATTTACTGTGTGACAGAGAGCCGAGGCAAGCGCTGGTTCATAAGATCATAGGAGGTTACTAGGCTAATGGCCCTGGGGCTCTTACAAGCCCAGCCCAGAGTTTATGCCCAAAAAGAAACTGCAGTCAACACCTGTTGCCCCTGTCAGTGAGGGATACAGGTGGAACCCCTGGGATAAATTTGTGGTTTCCTGTCCGCTCATCAATGTTGCGCTTGAAGAGGGTCAGCGAGGTGCTCTGTTTGACGTATATGGGAAATCTATTTCAGAGACAGGGCAGCCTCTGGGAGACAAACCTGTCTCTCCAACAGGTTTTGTTGATGTCACTTATTCAATTCAGGCCTTTTGAGCATTTAGTGCATGAGGTGTTAGACATGGATATGGGAGCACCTCTAGTAAGGCTGGGTCTGAGATGCATTGATATTGAGCCTGTCCTTGACCTTGAGTTTGGTGCAGAATCGTCAATCTGTATTACAAGATTCTGCATTGCACTGGCTTTCCTGACATGACCTCATTTTGGTATGGGCATCAGATTTGATGCTGGAGCAGCCTTGCTTCAGAACTTGACCATTTCACTTATCACACAGAAGGAGAGAGAGAATGGCCAAAGGTCTTGTGCAGCCTGAGTACTGTGATTTTATCTTCCAAATGTATGCTTTCCTTGTCTTTGTACTTTTCCCTTCAAAAGTTCTAAGGAAGGCCTTTCACAAAAGGAAACACCTGGACTTCTCTGCAGAGTCACCTGTTACTGATATTGATGACAAAGATGTAGATTATCTAGCATTCCTCATATGATCCTATGTGTGAAAAATTTCTTAAAATGACAAATTGGAAGGGGGGTTACCCACTGACCCCCTGACTCCATGTCTTCCTTGTAGAGGAGTCTACCAAATGTTTTTGGTCTATATAGCAATGTTCATGCGTTGTCCTTCCATTTGTGGACATTTCCAGGGATGCCACCAACCTAGACCTGGGGAAACTCATGGGAGATTGTATCTCCCAGCTCCTAGGGAGGTGCCAGACACCCTGATTTATGCAGTTGCTCTCAAAAAGGTTCCAACTCCCCAAAGCCTTGGTATCCATCAGAACAGTGGTCACAGGTAAGCGAATTTGTGTCCTCTACCCTTTTCTTAAGGGTGCTAATCTACTTGTCAATGATGGACTTCCACTGAAAGCTGCACAAATAAAATGTTCCACACTTTTGGCCCATTTCAAGATGGATCAGATAAGGATACATTTTTGTCCAAGTTATTGACTGTTTTAGCTTTGGCTAGCGGCTAGCCTAATGCATATTTTTCTTAATGCCTCCAAAAGTTTGTCCAAAGCTGTGACATCTGGCATTGCTGTTCTCAGTCATAGTTGGCTCAGGTTGTCTGATTTTTCTGAAGGTATGAAAGCAACTTTTATGGATCATCAGCAATAACCCATGCTATTGTGTCACAAGGTAAAAACAGACTTGGAAAATACCATTTAGAAGCAAGTATGCCTAACAGAGTAGGTGAATGGTATGGCGAGTATACCAGCTTAGATGGAACAAGTGGTACAGTGTTGCTCTCCTTGCCGTGTATGTCATGTATACCATAACAACAATTCTAAAAAAGAGCCGGTAGCATACTCTGGTTCAGAGTGTCACTGAAGTCAAGTGGGCACTAATTTGTTCCAGTTCATAGAAACTATGTATTTCATGTTGGGATTTTTATTTCAGCCCTTAAAGCTTGAGTTAACCTCTGTTTCACATGTTCCCATTTCAATCAGTACACGCTGAAATATTCAGAGTGTTAGTCTGAAATGGGAATTGTTTTCTGCACTTTTATCTTGTTTTAAGCAAAAGTCAGCTGTTTGCATTTTTAACCTTGTCTGGGACCTTAGTCTTGTGGTATCCCTTCACAGTAATGGGAGAATTGTGAGTTAATGCATGATCTGAGCCTCATTTATTTCAGTTCTACTGCATGTATTTTACTTGGTCGGGGGGGGGGGTCTTGAAGTATTACTCACAATAGTGAGATAATTGTGAATTCATGTAGGATCTGAGCCTTCTATATACACGTATGCTGAATTTTTATAATTTAATGATTGGATTCCTCTCTCTCTGATCTCCTGTAACCTGTGCTGATCTGTGTAGCAGTGGTTTATTGTGTCCTGTATAGAAGCAGACACCTAGAGTTGAAATTTTCCGTATAGAATTTCCTCTGTTATTTTCTGAAGTATCTAGCTGAGTGTAGAGCAGTCATTTTGCCCACTGAGAAGCAGTACCCCAGGAGTGTTGTTTTAAATCAGTTCTAGATCTCTCACACTAGCCCGACAACTGCAGATTTAGTTGGTTACAAATGTCTCTTTCACCACCCTCTGTAGATCACAAAAAAAGGGTTGGCAGCCATGGATGTGCACTTTCCTACTGTCTCTGTAGCCAGCCTGATGGAAATGAGTGTCCTGAAACAATGGAGCAATGGTCTCATGTTTACTGACCGCACCTTATTCTTAAGCAGCCTGACACAGTATGTGAGAAAAGTAATTACATTGTGTCTTTGGAGGCAAAGCTCTCACAGACACTGATACCTCCAAACAGATTGCCAGTAACATACACACTACACCTTCTATGGATCAGACACACAAACTCACATATGCTGGAGCTCTTAAGTGCAACCTGCCCGAACCTCAAAGGCCTCCCTTATGCTCCTCAACAACCTTCTAAACACCCCCCCAAAGACATTTACAACCACATCTCACAATGTCTGAACCTTTAAGCCCTTCCATTTACAACCACATCTCACAATGTCTGAACCTTTAAGCCCTTAAGACAAACTGCCACACAACCCAATATATTTGTCATTGGAGACTCTGTTGTGTGACACATTAACTCATTCCCTCCAATGGAGCTCTGGAAGTTTGCACCATAACCATCAATGGGCGGAGCCTAAGCTTTTTGACACAATCAAATTATGTCCTCACATTTCAAACACATTTTCTAAGTATAGGTGTTACTAAAGAAATGTAAATGGCAAACTCTTCAGCACAAACTATTTTTATAGTGGTAGTATTCTTTAGGTTTTGACTGCGGTGGTGGTGCTGCGGTAGCGTTGTCGCCTCACAGTTAGACGTTGCCCATTCGATTCTCAGTTAGAGCGTCTTCTGTGTGGCGACATGCGTGAATGGGCCTTCCTTTGTTGAAGGTTGTGCATTAGGCCTGGCAAGCCAGCACATAAAACTCTACTGCCAATCATTAGCGGACCGGAGTTCCGCTGTGGTGACCCCTAACCGGGAAAAGCCGAAAGACACAAACAAACAAACAAAAGTATTCTTTAGGTTTTGGGTTTTAATCTGGATTTTGTAAGTCGCAGTAAACATAGTAATTATTCAATTTGTAATGTTTTGTAAATAACTTAAAATATGTCAGCAATGACTCATGTTACACACACACTTTAGTGGCATTTTGTTCATCCAGCTGAGAACTTTCATGAGATTAAGCAGTTCTGTATGAGCTATTTGGTTGTTGAAATATCTAGAAAAGCAGAAAATTGATAACAATATAAATACATATTATCTGAACAGTAATCAATGTCTCTTTACCTGCACTAGACAGATGTCAAATATTAGCATAGCTGTGTTTGCCATTGTGTAAGCTTTAAGATGAAATATTAGTACTTTGTATGTAGAATGGTTTTAGAATTATTAATGCAAATATGAGCACGCAATATTTGACACCTAGAGGCATCAGTAGGATGTAAATGCAGAAGCACCTACACACATAACCTGGCTGTAATAAGTTAGTGACTCCTCACCATGGACATTTGCCTATTGGGACAAGGATCCAGCAGATCACACACACACTCAGGGCACTGAACCACAAGTACCGGTGTGACTCTTGTCATATTCCATGTGGGTGTTAATGACATGAAACTTACCTCCCTGGACTATATGAAGAGAGCCATGATAGAGCTTTCAGGGTGTTTCCCAGGCATGTATGAGCCGAGCAGCATTCTACTTTCTCCAAGGATGATACCACAACATAAACAGAAGATGATTGATTTTAACAATTGTCTTAGTTACTGGTGCCTTTCTAAGGGGGTCCATTTGTCAGCTTGGGAGGACATAATTGACAGACTATGCTACTTTTCCAAAGATGGTCTGCACCTGTCCCCACTAGGCTTTTGGATATTGGCCAAAGCATTATCCAGCCCTGTAATACGTTACTTGAATGTGCTGGAGATGCTCGCCATTGAGCCGACCAGCATATTCCTTGGTGATTTCAACTATTCCGTCATAAACTGGGATACGTACATAACCACTAACATGCAGGCCCAAAGATTCCTGGATTTTGCCAATGCAAACAACATGGAACAGCAAGGTTGCACACCTACAAAGGGTACAGATATCTTGGATGTGGTACTTACAATGCGTATTCCTTAGTGTACTGTCCTCACTGGTCAGATCACAAACTGGTCACTCTTGAAATTATATATAAAGCCCTAGCTATCAACAAACCCCACATCCTTTAAGAACCTTTCCAAGGCTAACCACCTCTTATTAAGCAATGGCATAGCTAAATTCCAACTACCTGTACTCCCCATTCATGTGAAGCAGAGGTATTCCCTAAGCCTATTCAAGTACAGTTTGCCACCCCCATAGTGCCTTTTTTAGGCAAGGCTCAAAAGACGAACCCACCTCCTTAGAAAACAAAAATGGAAAAAATTTAAGGGTAATGCTGCTCAACGCCAGAAGTCTAAATCTCAAGATGCAGGCTCTCGAAGCACTCCTCAGTATGGAGAACATCGATGTCTGAGCTGTAATCGAGACCTGGTTCAAGGCTCCTGAGAGCACCCCAGCGCTACCAGGCTTTACCACGTATCATGCTTTTCGGCCCCAAAACCAGGGCCGAACCACAAAGGGAGGGGGAGTGTCCATATTCATCAAGGATACCCACACTTCCAGGTTAGTGGCAACTCATGATGGATTGGAGACCATCCAGGTGCAGCTAACTGTAGGCAAAACTGCTATACAACTGGTTGCATGTTACAGATCACCCTCCCAATCTCAAGAACCCCACTCAGCCTTCCTGAAGACATTGGAAGATATGAATGTCTCACCAAATACCATCATATTGGGAGACTTCAACTACCCTAACATAGACTGGGTGCACTATTCTAGCCCCAACACCCTAGCCCAAAGGTTCCTGGAATTCATAAACTCAAATGCAGTGGAACAGCTAGTCACCTCTCCCACAAGGGGGGATAATATACTAGACCTGATCATCACAAACATGGGGACAAAATGCTCCACACCGGAAGTATTCCCCTCACTGGTGAGATCTGACCACAAACTAATCACCCTGGATATACATTTACCACCTCCACCCCCAGCACAAAAGACTACAGTGAGAAACTTCTCAAAAGCTGACTTTACACTTCTCAAGACTGAGATGGTATCATTTAAGCCCACAGGACCAATGGAAACCACATCCCACAATGCTGAATCCTACACAAATGCTTTCTACGGACATCTCCAAGAATGCATGAATCGTGCAATCCCAAATAAAACCAAGACCCTCCCCACCAAAGGAAAGCATCCTGTCTGGTGGACCCCAGCCATAAACAAATTGTATAACAAAAGAAGGAAGCTACTGCAAGACAGAGCAACATCCCATAAAGGGAAGGCATCTCTGATCAGCACTAGTAGAAAGCTACGTTCTCTCATAAAAACATCCAAGGCCAGCTTTGAGAGAAAAATCACCAAGGACACTAAAGATAACCACATGGCATTCTTCAGTTATGTTAGAAACCTGGGCGGAAACCCTCAGATATGCCCAGAGTTAGTACACAACGACAAAACCTTTACCGAACCCACAGATATTGCCAACATTGTGGCAGACAGGTTCAGTGCAAATTTCTCCCCTCCCTCACCTCCAAAAGAAGAAATACTCATCCCAGCTGAATGTAACCTCCCTGTCATCTCTGATGTCCAGGTGAGAACCGCCATCAGCAAAGCAAAAAACACAGCATCTATGGGACCTGATGGTATCCCTGGCTGCATGATACGTGAACTCCAAGAGGAGCTAAACCCGCATATAAAAAGGTTATTTAACCTTAGCCTTACTACAGGATATGTACCTGAACACTGGCGTACAGCAACAGTGGTCCCACTCCACAAGGGAGGCTCCACTACAGACCCTGGGAACTACCGCCCCATAAGCTTGACCAGCCTGGTTTGCAAAGCTATGGAAAGAATTATTATGGAACTCATAAACAACGACATTGGGGACCTACAGAAACTTGATCCCACCCAGTTCGGCTTTGTAAAGGGCAGATCCTGCCTTTTGAACCTGGTTGACTTTTTCGAAACAGTCACTAGAGCCATTGATGAGGGCAAGGCAGTCCATACAGCCTACCTGGACTTGGCTAAAGCCTTCGACACAATACCCCACTGGGATCATAGATAAGCTAAACAGCTTAAATGTAAATCCATATGTCACAAGATGGGTTGCAAACTGGCTAAAGAACAGAACCCATAAAGTCAAGATTGCGGGAGCCATGTCAGACTCAAAGCCAGTCACAAGTGGTGTCCCACAGGGCTCTGTCCTGGGACCCCTCTTGTTCGGCATTTACTTCTCAGATGTGAAAGCAAACATGGGAGGGTTGTGGCTGACAAAGTTCGCAGATGACTGCAAACTAGGCGCCATAGTCGATACACCAGCTGACACATACATCCTACAGAAAGGCCTCACCGAAACGGACAACTGGTGCCGGAATTATGGCCTTAAACTGGATGCCAATAAATGTATAGTCATCCCCTTTGGGAAAAACAAAGTACCCACAAATTATCACATAGACAGTAACCCACTGAGTACCGAAAAAGTAATAAGAGACCTGGGGACCCAAGTTGATAGTGACCTCTCATTTGACACCCACATTGCCAAAGTGGTTAGAAAGACTTTCTACCTTGCCCACCTTATCATGAAGGGGTTCACATCCAGATCAAAGGAGGTCATCGTGCCTCTGTACTCCTCCCTTATCAGGCCCATGATTGAGTACAATGCCCCATTTGGCTCAGCCGGCACTTACAACAGCTGGAGAGACCCCAGAAGTGCCTCACCAAGAGGATCAAGTGTCTCCAACATATGTCATATTCTACCAGGCTAAAGAAACTGCAGCTCTATTCAGTAGCATACCACCTGCTCAGAGGTGATCTGTGCCTGATGTACAAGGCCATGTCCAACCAGGAATTGATGGACATGCTCCACCTCAAAAAATCCAAATCCATAAGAACCACGACAGCCAAAGATTTAAACCTCAGTACAAACATGAATAGAACATGCTGGAGGGACAGATTCATAACTCAGAGGCTTCCCATACTCTGGAACAAAATCCAGTTCATGTTAGGCAGAGCCCCTCACTGACTCTCTTCAAGAGAAATCTTGACGAGTGGATGGGAGATCGTAGGTTTACCCAGGGGGTCACCCCTGTGTCGCTACTTGACAGAGGCACAGTAAACTAATTTTAATAAGTAAGGGGGTCTTCAGTGTGTCAATACTAGACAAAGGCACAATATTCTAAATTTATTCTATACACCTTAGTACCACTACATGGGGTGGCGAAAGCCACATCTCTAGGGCTAGGCTTGCAAATGCCCCAGGGCAGATAGCCTAGTACTAAACTATGAAACTATGAAACCAATGGATGGGAAATCGTAAATTTTCCCCTAGCTTGTCACCTGTGTCCCTTATGGAAGGGGGCAGCTTCTAGATGCCTTGAGGCACATGCATATAGCAAAGCTGTTCTAGTCCATGAGTATTGAAAATTGGGGCATGAATGGCTAGCCTTAAAAAGGCTCTAGTGCAGTTATCCTCCTATGATCTTAAGTTCTCTGAAATAATCAAATTGACAGGCACAACAATATTTAGTCAGGGGTTATCTAATGTTGTCATATCTGAAAGCAGATTACAATGTGTAAGTCAGAATCAGAAGATTTGTGCATGAGTGGAATTCAAACATACATTGTCCACTCCGTAATCTGTCGTACTGGAGAAGGTTGGACTGGCAGGCTTCCTGTCTGTGAAGCACCTGCGGCTCAGCTGGTGGTCGTTGCTACTAAATGACAGTTACTAGTCATCCTATAAGCACAGCGGTATGATATTACTCTGTTTACCAGAGAAAAAATTGTGTAATGAAACCACCTGCCGATTCAAGTTCACATCATTGAGGAGGTGAATCATTAAGTACACACCTGTATTTTATGCCATTTCTCCACTTTCTCCTGTCCTTCCTCATCAAAAAGACTGTATCTGGCTTGTTCCTTTTTCTGTTTATCTGTGGTCATGTTTATTTTTCCATTGGTTCTGCATAACCAGCTTCTGTCTTTCTTTACCTTAACTGTCATTATAAGCAGAGTTGCCATGGTTACTTCTGCTTTCATAGCCAATAGCCTGCTTGCTATCTGTGTTGTATGCTTTACCCTCCTTACCCTGTCTGATTCTTCTTAAAAGTGAGTGGTAATTAGAAACATGCACAGGTGTGCAGAGGTGCTGAAACTTCGAGTTCTACTGAACACCAGGAGGCATTATTGGTTCAAACAGAAAGTTGTATTAACTTGTGTATGCCATACTGGGATAACTCTGCATAAAAGGTTTTAAACCAAGGAGGATGATAAAAGATGCTTCCACTGAAAGATAGTGAAGGCTGTCATTTAGTCCCAGTAGTAAACCAAGGTAATCCAGAGGGCTCAAATGAAGTCTGTTATCCCACCTGTGACCCAGAGGGTGACGGGACTAACATGAAACGGTGTGCAAAGGAGTAGTCCAGATAAAATTACTTTAGCTAGCAGATCTAGGAGATTCTTTATCTGATACCCTCCCTGTGGAAGGAATAAAGACGCAGTGTTGAAGTTTCCAGTGGTTTATTCAGTTAAGCAGGTAGATGGAAGAGTGTTCTTGTTAGAGCAAGGTGTCCTTATTCCTCCCACAGGGAGGGCGTCAGGGAGAGAGTATCTTAGATCTGCTGGCTTACATGATTTTATCTGGACCAATCCTGTATACTCTGATGCTCCAGCAGTAGAGATGGTAAACAAAAACACAGTACATACCTGTAAATCAGGTGTGTAGAGGTCCCATTCGCTGTGTAGCTAGGATACCCAGAATTGTTTGATTTGTGGGATGTCAGGATTATAGGAGACTTTACAAGCAATGATTTGATTTGTGTTTCTGACATGTACAAACAGATGTGGAGAAGTAAGTCTTTACCGAAATTGTTTTTCTGTGTGGTCTTAAATCTTACATTTCATGACTGTCGTTCATCAGCCTGCTATGATTCCAGATATGATTTCTGAACATGGGTTGATGACTTTTCTGTTTTATTTATTTTTTTATTCAGGAGTTCATCACAGTGCGAGTGCAGGATCCTAGACAACAGAATGAAGGCTCGTGGAATTCTTTTATAGATTTCAGTATTTTGCTGCATGTAAGTTCATGGAGTATCTGTGCAAAAGGAGTGAGAAATACTGTGGTTCTGTATATAGAAATGTCATCCAACCAATATTTAATGTGCAGGTATTAACAGTTAAACATGTTTGTGTTGAAAATGATACTTTTGGCTATTCATGAAAACATACAGGAATTTTAAACTCTAGTTTAGATTTGACTGGGGTTTGTGAAGGAAACAAATGCAGAAGAGAAATTCAAAGGATTACGACATTAAGACAGAACTTTGAGCAGTATTTAAGTGAATTTATCTCTGTCACTTATGGGAAGCAGATAAATGCATTACTTAAGAATGGGCTGATATTTCAGCAGTGCTTTGAATTTATCTGTGCAGCTTACGGTAAACAGACTGCATTAGCTAAAAATGATGTACCCTTTTGTACAGTTTCATTTGTCTGCCACTGGAACAGAGGTGCATGTGAGCACTGGTGGAACAGTATTTGCCCGGCAAGTGATTGGGCCAGAAGTGAACATGGCTGCCACTGGAACAACTGGTGGAACGGTATTTCCCATACACAGTACTGAGCCAGCAGTACATGTGCCTGGTGTTGGGTCAGCAGTGCCTACACCAACTTTTTGGCAAACAGTACAATGGTCTACTGTTTTTTTTTAATTCCCCTTCTGCTTCACTCTTTCTGGCTGCTCAGTGACCCGACCATTACCGGGTCTACCAGCCTCTCCTACTGTCACTGAACTAAGAATATCTGGGGGTGGGGGGCATGCTATTGATGACTTTCACAGAGGGATCTTTTTCATTTATGACCTACCTCTTTGGGTTCCCCTGCCCTGCAATTGCCTGTTACATCCAAGTGCTACTTTCTGTCCTCTGTGGACCACCTTTTTTATGCATACAATGTGTAGACAAATACACATCCATCCGTTCCTGTCAGCAAAACCAATGCCAGAGACACTAATCAAAACTGGGTTTCCTGGGCCATAGTTAGGGATTTATCCCTACATGGCATGGTACTTGCCTTACACAAGCTTTCTATTTTATTTTATTTTTATTTATTAAACATTTGTTTACTGGTAAGTTCAAACTGGAACAAAGCCAATTTTCAGCTGCGGACCGGGGAGAAATGGTCCAGACGCAGGTCTTTGTGACATGGGAGGAAACCAGAGCACCCAGAGAAAACCCACACAAGTGCAGGGAGGACATGCAGACTCCACACAGAAGGCACCCCAGCTGAGAATCAAACCAGAGAACCTCTTGCTGTGAGGCGACAAATGCTACCACTGAGCTGTCTTAATCTAATTGTAAGGGTGAAGTGCACTTGGCTGTAGTTGTGCCTAGTGTTGTGCTTTGGAGCTCCATCCCTCCCTGCCAGTGCTTGAGATGCTAACTGAACCTGGGTCACTTACATATGCCTACTGTTAACCTAATTGTAAGGACTTGCAGTGCAATTGTCTGCAATTGTGGTCAGTGTTGCAATCGCAGTACTCTCACCTCTATCCAAGATATTAGAGAGAGCTGTACATTCCCAACTACTTTGGTACCTCTTACAAAACAACTTAATCTCCAAAACCCAGCATGGCTTTAGACCATCACATAGCACCACCACAGCATTACTATCATTTACAGATGTAGTTAACCACAATAGAAACAAGGGACTATTTGTATCTTCCATTTTCTTAGACTTATCTAAGGCCTTTGACATGGTAGACCATAACATTCATCTCCAAACTTTATCTGCCCTAAGCCTCAGCCCCTCCACTATATCATGATTTACTAGCTACTTATCTGGTCGGCAGCAGGCAGTCCTATGGCATGACCAGCTGTCCCCCCTGCTACCAGTATCCATAGGTGTCCCTCAAGGATCCATCCTTGGCCCACTATTGTTCTCACTATTCACCAATCAAATCAATCCCTCCTCACTCACAGCATCAGTAGTACAATATGCAGATGACATCACCCTTATAAGTGCCGCTCCCACCTTAAAGGAACTGCAAATCCTCACCCAAAACGCTTTTACTCTAGCCGAAACATGGTTCACAGATATCAAACTTATTCTTAACCCCCAAAAAACAAAATTAATTCTTTTTGGCCCAGGTCACGCTCCCTCCTCAACAACACTTTCACCATTCACTCCAAAGATAACATTCAAATCACTCCAACTGCACACACTAAACTATTAGGTGTAGAAATAGACTATAACCTCAAATTTGACATCCATATAGTACAAACCATTAAGAAAGTTAATAAAAAACTAGGACTTTTCTATAGGAACAAACACTTTATAACTAAACAAACCAAAGCTACTATTGCAAGAACTCATCTCTTATCCATCCTTCTCTATGCCTCTTCCATCCTTACTAATCTCTGCCAGAGTGATCTGAACAAAACAGAATCTTGTTATAACAAGATAGCCAAGTTCGCTACTGAAACCTCATACAAATCCCACCACTGTTTCGCCCTTAACCAACTCAATTGGCTCAAGCTACCTCAACTACTTCTGTTTAATCAACTCACAATAACGCATAATCTCTTCTACCTTCCAGAAAAAAACCTTGCACTTTATATAATTAACCCCCACATCCCTACCAGAGCCTTACAATCTAGTTCTCAGAACCTAATAACTGTTATCAGACACAAAAATGATGCTGGCAAATCTCTGTTTGCCTGCACTGTTGCCAAAATCTGGAAATCACTACCTAGCCAAATAACCTCTACTACCTCCACTATTCAATTTAAGAAACTCCTGAGAACCCACTTCTCAAACACTTGGCTTTGTTCATGCTATTCCCAAGGTTAATTTGCACCAATACCATTTTCAAGGATTCTACTGAAGGTCCCCTAATTCCTTTCACTGCAAAGCTTAATAATCACTGTTTTTTCTGTGACAAAATATTGAGAGCACTCATAAGTTAGAAAGAAAAAAAAATGTTTCTTGTGTGTTTATATTTTATATTCTATATAAACCCTACTACTAGTATGCTGTATGCTGATTTTACTAAAGTAATTGTTAATCTATACATAATTTATGTTTCTATGGAACCTATATCTCTATATGATATTCTTGTGTAATTTCTTTGACATGCTATTGGAGCTTTTCTCCCCGGGCCTCCGCTGAAAATAGATGTGTCCAGTCGGACTTTCCCAGTTAACAAATGTAAAATAAATAAATAAATAAATATGACTGTGTAGCTACTGGTTTTCCATAGTATACTTGCCAGCTGGTGGACAGAACAGAATAGCAGCCTCTGGAAAAGAAATTACTTTTGTTTAACATTCTGCTCTAACCAAATAAGAAAGACTCCGATTGTGTAGGTTATTCTGAATGGTATGCCTGGCACATTATTCAGTGGTTTTGATATGTGCCTGTTGTACTAAGATAAGTTCATTGACTGGTGAGTTATCAAACATATAAACCAAAATAAGCTGTTTTAATTACATTGCCTGATTGCTGCTGTGCTTTTACTACAGTTTGTGTTTGTTTTTATTTGGCACTGGGATTAAACCACTTTGATTTTTTTTCATTCTTTTTTTTATTTAGTGCAGTACGTCTCTCTCTATTCAGTGCAGTGTGCTTCTGTGTATCCAGGGGCATATTAAGTTCATCTTACTGTACTACCTTCTTCTCAGCCTCTCCCTCCCCCCGTGTACTTGAGATTTCCATCAGCTTTCTTCTCTCTGTTCTTAGCTAATACCTCATTCCCTGCAAGTTATACCTGCAAAACTCTTACAAACTGTACAAAAAGTGACATCATCCAATTCTGTTGTTACTAAATCTTTTTATATATATATATATATATATATCTGGAATCACTACTTAATACCGAAAGTACACAATCCCGAAGCCCACAATACCGAGACTATAATCCCTAAACCCCACATTACCGACATGTTAAAAGCGCGAAATTCAAAATCGCGAAAGTACTACATACATACAGCACACACACAAACATATACACAGCCTCCCCCCATTACCAAACAAACCACCCTGCACTAAAGATAATCAGGGGGGCTGTGCCCCCCTGCACCCTCCCATGTGGGGGGCTGTGCCCCCCACACCCCCCGACTTTAATATTCCAACTCCGAGATCGCACAGACATACACACAAGGCAAACTCACACCCACACGTTATAGCCCCTCACACACACACACACACACACACACACACACACACACACACACACACACACACTAAAGCCCCTCACAAACACACTTACACACACATACTTACCTGAACCGCAACACCAGAAGCGCTAACTCAAAATCCCTTACCATCGGGATTTTGAATTTCGCGCTTCTGGTCTTTCGGTAATGTGCGGTTTCGGCTACATGGTCTCGAGCTTTTGAAATTTGAGATTTCATAGGTTCATAGGTTCATACTAGGCTATCTGCTCTAGGGCATTTATAAGCCTAGCCAGAGTGTGTTTGGCTTTCGCCACCCATTTTAAATTAGTTTTGCTATGCCCTTTTTCGAGGTTAGTATACTGTGCCTCTGTCTAACAGTGACACAGAAGTGATACCCGGGGTAAACCTACGATCTCCCATCCACTCATCAAAATTCCTCTTGAAGAGAGTCAATGAGGGACTCTGCCTAACCTGGACTGGGATTTTATTCCAGAGTGAAGGGAGCCTCTGGGTTATGAATCTGTCCCTTCAGCATGTCCTATTTATTTCAGTGCTGAGGTTCAAGTCTGAGCGTAGCTCGATGGGATTTGGATTTTCTGAGGTGCAGCATGTCCATTAATTCCGGGTTGGACATGGCTTTATACGTCAGGTACAGATCACCTCTAAACAGGCGGTATGCCACTGAGTAGAGCTGGAGTTTCTTTAACTGGGCAGCATATGGCATCTGTTTGAGCCCTTTGATCCTCTTGGTGAGGTACTTTTGGGGTCTTTCCAGTTGCTGCAGGTGTCTGGTAAGGTACATCCCAAAAGGGGCATTGTACTCAATTATGGGCCTGATGAGGGATGAGTAAAGAGGCAAGATGACCTCCCCTGATCTAGATGTGAATCCCTTCATGATTAAGTGGGCTATATAAAATGTTTTTCTAACCACTTTGGCCACGTGGTTGTCAAATGAGAGATTGCTATCAACTTGGGTCCCCAGGTCCCTAATTTCTTCTTCTGTACTTAATGGATTACCACCTATGTGGTAATTTGTGGACACTTTGTTTTTGCCAAAGGGGATGACTATACACTTTTTGGCATTTAGCTTGAGGCCATGGCTCTGGCACCAGTTGTCTGTTTCTATGAGGCCCTTTTGGAGGATGCTTGTGCCGGCTGGAGAGTCGATTATGGCGACCAGTTTGCAGTCAACTGCGAACTTTGTCAGCCACAGTCCTTCCATGTTTGCCTGTACCTCCGAGAAATATATACTGAACAAGAGAGGTCCCAGGACTGAGCCTTGTGGGATGCCACTTGTAACTGGTTTGGAGTCTGACATGGCTCCAGCAGTTCTAACCATGTGGGTTCTGTCCTTGAGCCAGTTTGCAACCCATCTAGTGACATAGGGATTTATATTTAAGCTGGTGAGCTTATCTATAATGCCCAAGTGGGGTATTGTATCGAAGGCTTTTGCGAGGTCCAAGTAGGCTGTGTGGACCACCTTCCCCTCGTCAATGGCCTTGGTGACTGTTTCAAAGAAATCGACCAGGTTTAAGAGGCAGGATATGCCCTTAACAAAGCCGAACTGGGTAGGATCCAGTGTCTGTAGGTCCCCAATATCTTTATTTATGAGGTCCATGATGATCCTTTCCATAGCTTTGCAGACCAAGCTAGTCAGGCTTATGGGGCGATAGTTTCCAGGATCCGTTGAGGCACCACCTTTGTGGAGAGGGACCACTGTTGCTGTATGCCACTCTTTGGGTACATATCCTGTAGTAAGGCTGAGATTGAACAGTAGTTTTATGTTTGGGTTTAGCTCTTCTTGGAGTTCATGTAGGACGCAGCCCGGGACACCGTCTGGTCCCATTGATGCTGTGTTTTTTGCTTTGGAGAGGGCTGCTCTTACCTGAGCATCTGAGATGTCAGGGGGGCAGCACTCTACTGAGATAGATATTCACCCTTTTGGTGGGGAGGGGGGGGGGGAGGTTTGCGCTGAACCTGTCAGCTAGGATGTTGGCAATGTCTGTGGGTTTGGTGTATTTTTTGTCATTTTGGACTAATTCTGAGCAAATCTGGGAATTCCCACCCAAGTTCCTAACATAACTAAAGAAAGCCTTGTGATTATCCTTAGTGTCCTGTGCAATTTTTCTCTCGAAGCTGGCCTTAGACGATTTGATGAGTGCCCGTAGTTTTTTTCTAATACTGATCAGAGATGCCTTCCCTTTTTGGGATTTTGCTCTATCATGTAGTAGCTTCCTCCTTCTATTGTATAGTTTGTTTATGGCTGGGGTCCACCAGACAGGACGTCTGCCTTTGGAGGATTGGGTCTTGGTTTTATTTGGGATTGCATGATCCATGCTTTCCTGAAGGTGTTCATAGAATGCATTTATAAAGGATTCTACAGTCTGGGCCATATTTTCCACAGGCCCGGGGGCTTTGAAGGATTCCACCTCGGTTTTGAGGAGTGTGAAATTTGCTTTAGAGAAGTTTTTCACTGTGGTTTTCTGCGCAGGGGGTGGGGTCAGGATGTGAATATCCAGTGAAATTAGTTTATGGTCTTATCTTACCAGTGAGGGATACACTTCTGGTCTGGAGCATAGAGTCCCCATGTTGGTGATGATCAGGTCCAGTATGTTTTCCCTTCTTGTGGGAGTGGTAACAAGTTGTTCCATAGCATTTGAGTAATGCTCCCAGTCTATGTTTGGGTAGTTGAAGTCACCCAGTATAATGGTGTTTGGAGAGACCTTCATATTTTCCAGTGTTCTCAGGAAGGCCGAGTGGGGTTCCTGGGTTTGGGAGGGTGGTCTGTAGCAGGCTGTAAACTGGAAGGCAGTTTTACCCACTGTTAGTTGCACATGGATAGTCTCTGATGCTTCGTGCTGTGCCACCAACCTGGAGGTGTGGGTATCTTTGACGAATATTGATACTCCCCCTCCTTTTGTGGTTCGGTCCAAGTTTTGGGGCCGAAGAGCATGCTATGAGGTATAATCTGGTAGTGCTGGGGTGCTCTCGGGAGCCTTGGACCAGGTTTCTGTTACTGCACAGATATCGATGTTCTCCATGCTAAGGAGAGTTTCAAGTGCATGCATCTTGAGGTTTAGACTTCTGGCGTTGAGTAGCATTACTCTTAGTTTTTTATCCTTTGGTGATACCTATGGAGGTGGGTTTGTCTTTTGAGCCTTGCCTAAAAAAGGCACTATGGGGGTAGCAAGAACCTTTGCCAATATCCGAAAGCCCAGGGGTGACAGGTGCAAGCCGTCCCTAGCGAAGCATCGTGGCTTGTCGAGCATGTCATCCCCGGCTGACAGGCATTGGATCCCCTTTGAATGACACCAATACTTAAGCCAATTGTTGAACTTGATCATCTTGTCTTCATATTGTGGCATCATTCATGGTGAGGGTAAGATGCTATTCAAGGTCAGGGTCATACCGGCCTCCCTGGGCTACATGCTCAGAGAGCTCCTCTATGTCTCTTTTCATGTAGTCCAGGGAGGTACATCTCAGGTCATTCACACCAGCATGGACAATGACCTGAGTCATATTTGTACTTGCCTTGGAGTGACCTGATTGCGTGTGTTATGTGGCGGATCCTAGCGCCCGACAGGCAGCTCACCGTGACCTTCTCCTTGTTCAGCCTGGTGAGCGGAACGTCAGTGTGCCTGACAATAGAGTCACCTATTACAAGTGTAGCAGGTGTGTTGTTTAGCCTTAAGGGCTGTGACTGTTCGGCACACTGGCTTTGTGAGCTATGTGTTGCACATGTTTTGTTTTGGGGTAGCGGTTGCTTGGGTGTCTGCTTTGGAGGTCTCAGCTGCTTAGGCAGATTTTTGTTTAGAGCCTCAGAGTATGTTTTTGTGTGTGTATGTGCTTGGTTTGCTGTCGTGGTTGGTCTATGTGAGACTGGAATTGTAGTGAGTGTGGTTTTCTTCTCCTCCTGACTTGGTTATGCCAGTACTGAGTTGAGAGAGCTTATCCTCCAGTTTGGCTATATGGTTGCATCTCTCACATGTGTTGGAATTTGTTGGGAGGAGGAGAGGGTTGTCTGTGTACATGAGGCAGTTGTAACATTGCCTCAAGATTCCCCAGATTCACCAGCTGGACCAGAGAGGAGATTAACACCTGACCTTTGGACATGCTAGAATAGTATTGGGAATTCCTTTATAATTGAAAAAAAGGGCCAGTGGGGAACAAGGTACTCAAGGGGAGTTTGTGAGGGTGTAGTGCTTTTAATTTTTTAGTGCTGACTTAGTGAGCAAGTGCCAGGTAACTTAAATGCAAAAACTACAAACAGTAACTTTCTTTCAAGTGAAACAAGGAAATAAGTACAGTAAGCAATGCAGATATCACTAGGGATTCACAGAAGCGCTGAAAAGCCGCATTTTAGGTGGAATTAGCATTTCAGGGAAATAACAAGCAAACAAACAACAAGCATACAAACAAAGCTAGATTCAGCAGGCCCGAATCCAGTCTATGCCACAGCAAACAAGGCGCACCAACTTCAGTAAGAAGCAGTTCAGATATGCATGCACTATAAGCCTTCAACCAGAAATTCCCAGCTCAGAAGGGCAGAGTCCAGCCTGTCCTCCCACAAGAGTGCAGACCACGAACCCTCTTAATGTAAAATAACTGGCCTGAAAGCCCAAGTGCGTAAACCAGAATTAATACACTTTTAGAATAACAGACACTGAGCCCTCAATCAGCAGTTCCCAACCTAGAAGGATGTAAGCTACCTGTCCTGCCACCACAGTGCAGGCCACAAACCTTCCTAATGTAAAACAACTGGTCTGAAGCCCAAGTGCTTAATCCAAAAGACTTAGAATGATAGCTACACTTTTTAATCAAGTTACTACTAAGCAGTAATAAATACAATTGAGTACTTTAAAGTTCAAGATTTAGTAGTGTTCCCATATATATATATGTATATATATATATATATATATATATATATATATATATATATATATATATATATAAATGTATGTATCCAAACCAATGCACCTGTAAATAACCTTATAAAAAATGCAACAATTTTATTTTGTATATATTGAACTTGAAATTTTCTATTCCTGTTTTTTTTTCTCTGTTTTTGTACTGTAAACTACTGCTCTATGTATTGGATGTTATTATTGTGTCTTGTATTATACTATACTATTTTTTTATGTAGAGCTTTTTTCCCCAGGCCTTCACTGAAAATGGGCAAACAGCCCAGTTGGATTATCCCAGTAAGCAAATGTTAAATAAATAAATCTTTTCCTTGTAATGTTTTGCGAGTCCTTGTTAAGAAAGTTTCCAAAAGTGTGTCAGTAACCTGATTATAACTTTGTTTCTGCTTACTCATCACAAGGTTGAGGCTGAAAAAAAATAAACCCTTGTGGTCAAGTTCACCAACCTGAAAAATAAATAAAATAAGAATTAAAATGACAAAGCTGTAAGAAATGTTATCTGGCAGCTTGATAATGTGAGGCTAACTGACTACTGAGGACAGATAGTCAGCAAGAGAAATATGCCTAGGATGAGTGAAACAGTGATGTGTGTATCTTGGCACGCAGAGGAATAAAGTGACCTTGGTTAGTGATTACATTTGTTTTGTTTGCCAGAGTGCGTGTGTGTGTGTGTGTGTGTGTGTGTGTGTGTGTGTGTGTGTGTGTGTGTGTGTGTGTGTGTGTGTGTGTGTGTGCGTGTTTGCATGTGTGTGTGTGTGTGTGTGTGTGTGTGTGTGTGTCTTTGCATGTGTCTGTATTTATATGGGTGCACTAACTATCAAAACATCCTAATGCCGCTGTCAATAGTGTGGATCACAAAAGGTCAACAAGACAAATCTTGACAGGGCACTATGCATGGCCAAGGAAAATCCACTCAGTATGCAAACAAAAAGTCAAAAAAAAGAAAAATGTCCAGCTGGATTCAATAAACCCTACGTGGTGCATTTACACTGTCTGCGAGTCGCAGCATGAGACACACACTGTAGTTCACTGTTTTGGATTCAGTAAGCAGCTGTATATGGTGTGCAGAGTCGCACAAATAAGGTAAACTGAATTGTATGCTAATCAACATTCCAAGATGGAGGAGCTATTCAACAAACTGTAAAGCAACTATGTAGACGCAGTGCTGGTTTTCCCTGGGAATTCCAAAACCCCATTGAATACACCCACAGAAAGGAGTCTACACAGAAACAATGTTAGGGCTGCACTTGGTTTAATTCATGTGTGGGTACAACAGGCTGAAGGCTGTGCTGCTACTTCTGCTGTGTCTAACGGACCAAGGCCAAGAAGAAGAGTTTTCAGACCTGTGTAAGTTATCACAATCTGCATGACGTGCAAATTGTAGAGCACTAAAGGGTGGACAGGGGCGTACTACATGACTCTGCAACTTCTGTTGTCCTCAACTCAGACCAGGGCAAACCAAGGGAAACCCATACCAGTGGAGACAAAGGTATGTGTAGCACTTAGAATTTTAGCTACAGGAACTATTCAAAGGCCAGCAAGAGATGTGCTGGGAGTGTCACAGGCATCAGCATCCAGGATCCTCTATCAGTTCCTGAATGCTATGTTCCAACATGCCAGTGACCACATATATTTTCCCCATACTCCTGAGGACAAGGCCACAAATATGCGGAGTTTTACCCAGTAGCACACTACCCTGAAGTACTGGGTGCCATTAATTGCACACATATAGAAATTAAGGCACCACCCAGTAAACAAGGAAGGCTCTACATAAATAGAAAAGGCTTCCACTCTTAACTACCAACTCTTCTGTAATGCCAAGGGAATTATGTTGAACTTGTATGCTGGCAATCCAGGCAGTTACCATGACTCACATATCTGGCACACCTCCCAACTGTTTCAGATGTTTACTACGGGGATATCCCACAGGGTCATTTACTCTGGGATGCAGGTTATGCACTGGAACCATGGCTGATGACGCCCATCAGAAATGTGCACACACCCTCTAAAGAATGCCATAATGAGGTATACGCTCAAACCATAAGTACCATCGAGCCTGTGTTTGGGATGCTGAAGTCATGGTTCCAGTGCCTAGTTACATCTGGGGGAGCCCTGCAGCACAGTCCATGTACATGTACTGAAATATTCACAGTATGTGCCATGCTACACAACATCATCCTAAGAAAACAGCTTCAGCAGGATCAACAAGGGGAAGGGGTGCACATCCAACTACCAATGGCAAGGTCACCACAGCCACATGCAGGTGAGGAGTCAGAGGGAGAACCAGCATCTGCTGTGGGTCTAGGCAGATGTAGGTGTGCTTAATATGCCCTTGCATTGGCTAAGAGGAAATGCATACCACACCTAAGGGGCTAAAACCTTCATCCTACACACATACATATAGTAACATTGATGCCAGGCAATGCTCACAACATTTACCTACCCATATAATGACTGTGTAATGCTAGCATCAGACAGAGTCAACCCTGCACTAAAACGTTTGCTACTGCTGGATTTACAAGGTACGTGCTGTACCTGTTATGTGTTGTGTAATAATACTAATGACTGGCAGATCCTTGCATGTTGTTACTTGGTAATGTAAGCAAGTAAAAAGGGGGTGATTTGTACAGAAATAACTTTAATGTGTGACAGCAGAGACTTATGTGTCCTGTATCAAGTAGTAGCTTCAGGCAACAGTGATTCACACAGTCACACCTCTCAAAAGTACTGATAGTCACCGAATGTCCTCAGTTTAGCATCATACTTTTTTTTACTGGAAAATCATTAAAGAGAAAAGTTAGAAAGTATTGAAACACATTTTAGTTTCAGACTTCACAACCCTCACAAGATCATTAATAGTCATCTTCTTCTGCTCCCATTAGGGGTCACCACAGCGGATCATCTGTTTCCATTTCTTCCTGTCCTCTGCATCTTGCTCTGTAACACCAACCACCTGCATGATGTTCTTCATGTTTCACTGTTGCAGTCATCGTATTTGGGTTATCTGCTTGCAGTAGCCCTCAGTTGGCCTGATAAGTCTTGGGTCCTGCGTCGGTTGCTGTCTCATCTTCCATGACGTCAGGTAGTTAGGGGTATAAAGCATGCAGCTGATGCCGTTACATCAGTCTTTCTTGCCGTGTGGTGCCCGAAGCAGAAGCTGTTTGCAAGTGCCGGCTGGCCGACTCCTAAAATTTTCATTTTCGAGTTTCAGAACAAAATCTTCAGCTAAAGCTAAGTACCCTGTTGGGCAAAGTTTTTCTTGCTCTAAATCGATGTCAGTAAAAGTCAATAATTGCATTTCTTCTGGAAAGCAAATACCTCATAAAGATTTTCATTTGTACTGTATTCCTTGCCTAGGCCCTGACCACGTCTTACCTCACTGTCAGTTTTGTGCCTTATTTAAACAGCAAACTATTCAGCATTGGTATATTTACGCCTCTAAATATTTTGGTTCTCGGTTCAATTATCCAGATATGTCTTTTGTAAGCAATCAGACTACTGACATTCCAAAAAAACGCAAAGATAAAGACAGAGACAGGCCACCTAGGTCCAAAGCTGCCGACGACGCTTCTCCTAAGCTAGTTGCCAGTTTGCCGGTACTCAGTGAGGCACTTTCACAGCCCCTGATACCCGCTACGTCAGATTCACAGGCCTCTACTGAGACCCATTTGGAGTCCGGTATGCCGCGAGATGCTTCAACTGTGGAACCTGTGGATGTCTCTACCTTGGATGGGTCCAGAGCCACTGTGCAGGCACTGACTTCTGAGGGTGTGTTCAGGCCTACTGACTTGCATATTAAACCAACACCATCTTCTTCTTCTTCAAGGCCTAAAACTCGAACCATGCCGAAAAAAACTACGGCCAGACTGCATGGTCAGGCCTCTATGCCTAAAAAACAAATGATAAGTATGGCTGAAGACCTCATTACTTTAATCAGGGGAAGCCAACCTTCCCCCTTTAAAAGACCTAGGACTGAATTTTGCCTATAATACTTCTGATCAGGATTATGAAATTTCTGTATCCTCTGATGACCAGGATTTACCCTTATGTACCTATGAGGATTCTGATGCAGACGACTCTATTCCCTCTGCTTCCCCCACAGAGGATTTCTGTTTTCGTGAAACTTTGCATGCTCTTAGGGGGCATTTCCACTGGGAAAGCCAGGATTACTCTGATTCTAAAAAGAGGCTTAGGGGTTTCTTACTCCTGCCCCAGCACAGACCTTTGGCTATCCCCCCTGTACTAAACATTGTTGATGATGCCTTTTTGGAATCTAGTTTGGCCCCTGAATCTTTACCTCCTACTCCCAGAAAACCTGATAGGTATTACAGGGTTCATGACTCTCACAAGTTCTTTTTTAAAAAATCCTACTGCGGATCCTGAGACCATATCACAGGGACCCAAGGGCATTAAGGCTACTACTGCCCAAAATCCTACCCCCTCTGGTAGAGATTCCAGGGCGCTGGATAGATGGGGTAAGAAGGTATACACTTCTGCAACCTTGGCCATTAGGGGCTTAAACTGCCAGTTTCATATGTTAAAGTATCAGCAACATGTCATTGGATTGCTTAAAAAGAAAATGATGTTGATTCCTGACTGTGCTGAAAATAAGGATTTACAGGATTTAATGCATTCTGCTGAACAAGTTGGAAAACATATTTTGCAATGTGGTTTTGATTCACTCGAGGCATCTTGCAGGGCTGCTGTCACTGGGTCTGTACTTCGAAGGCATGCTTGGCTTAAGGAGCAATCTTTGCCAGATCATGTTAAAGCTAAATTGTTGGAGCTCCCTTAAATCAGGACCGCCTCTTTGGCAATGAAGAAGAAGAAGAAGTACTGAAAAAGATGGAAGAAAAAGCTAAATCTATGTAAACTGTTAAAGATTTCCTACAGGTACAGCCTCCAAGATTTAGTAGGCATTGGCCCTCTAAGAATTGGTCCTTTCCTGCCTCTTCCAGGCCTTCTCAGTCCAAAACCAGAACCAGCAGAACACCCAGGCTTCAGTCCCAAGGTACGTACAGGACTAAGCAGTGGGGGGCTCCCACTTCCAAATCAGGGAGTAGTAAGACTCCCCCTATGGTAAACTGTCTGAATGACTTAACTTTAAAACTCCCAAGCCCTTCTCAACTGACTGCTCCTTTAGGGGGAAAGATTGCTCTGCAGACAAAGAAATAGGAACTAATTACCCAGGCAAATGGGTTTTAAATATAGTTTCCCAAGGATACAGACTTCACTTCCACACGTTATCAACCCCAAACGGTTGGCCAAATCTACTTCCAAATCAGTGGGCAGAGGCTCAAAAGCAAGTAGTCTCTCTCTTAAACATAAGGGCTATTCAAACTGTACCAGAAGAGGAAAAGGGACAAGGTTTCTACTCTAGACTTTTCCTGATACCCAGAAAAGACAACTCATGGCATCCTGTCCTGGACCTTTCTATCCTAAACACCTTTTTGGTGAGCCCAAAATTCAAGATGCTAACTCTTCACCAGTTGCTTCCTATGCTAGGCAAGGATGCCTGGGTGGCAACACTGGATTTAAAGGAAGCCTAACTGCACATCCCAATCAGGGAATCTTGCAGAAGATACCTACGCTTCAAAGCAGGCTACATGCACTATCAGTTCTCTGCACTGCCCTTTGGCTTATCTACTGCACCCAGTGTGTTCACAAAGTGCCTAGCTCCAGTCATTGCATTTTGAAGGCAAAGAAATATTCAAATATACCCATACCTGGATGATTGTCTAAATCGGGCAGAAAGCCAGGACATACTTTTGAATCATCTGGTGTTTGTACACAAGGTGTTAACTTGTCTGGGGTACACCATAAATGAAAAGAAATCACATCTGGTACCCTGCCAACAAATTGTATTCCTGGGAGCAAGCTTGAACATGACTTCCCAGATGGCTTTCCTCATGCCAGGGAAACAAATTCATTTGACAGCTTACTTCAAACTAATAGCCACAAAATCCCTGCTATCTGCAAGACAAATACTACAAGCCTTGGAGCTCATGGCCTCCTGCATTCTCCTAATTCCATATGCAAGACTGCATATGAGGAAACTACAATGGTATCTAAAAAGCCTATGGTGTCAACATTCTCAGGATCTAGAAGCATAGATTCCTGTCATACCTTGCCTACAGTTAGAGTTCCTTTGGTGGGCAGGGGCCTGCCACCAAAACAAGGGACTACCATTCACTCTACCCCCTGCTGCCCAAACCCTAACTACAGATACATCCGATTATGCATAGGGGGGCTCACCTGGCAGGGAAGTGCATTCAGGGAAAATGGAACCAAAGTCAAATTCACCTGCATATCAATCAAAAAGAAATGTTAGCTGTACAGAATGCTGTGACAGCTTTCAAGGACCACATTCTTCCTGGACAATTAATGGTAAGGATGGACAACACCACTGTTATGTGGTACATAAACAAGCGGGGGGGGACCCATTCATACCCCCTCTGCAGACTAGCCATGGCTCTGTGGAACTCAGCCTTGAGCTACCAAGTGCATTTACAGGTGCAATTCCTGCCAGGAAAGCTAAATACACTGGCAGACGAACTAAGCAGAAATCTCATGGGCCCACACGAGTGGAAACTGGAACCAAAGACTTTCAACATGTTGCTAAACAAATGGGGGAGCCCAGATATAGGCCTGTTTGCCTCCCCTCAGAACTACCAATTGGTCAGATTCTGCACAAGGACTCCCCAAAAACAAGCTTGGAAAGTGGATGCCCTGTCCTTCAACTGGAAAAATCGATCAGTTTATGCCTTTCCTCCTCTGCCTCTCCTCTCCAAAGTACTACTAAAGATTGAACAGGACAAACCAAGGACGATACTGATTGCACCAGACTGGCCATGCTAACACTGGAACCCCCTCTTGCACAGTGTGTCACTGCTGGCACCATGGCACCTGCCTCCGACCCCTACCCTGCTGTCCCAGCAGGAGGGCCAGATTCTGCATCCTCAACTTCAAACAGTGAACCTGGCAGCCTGGCAAATTGCTTGACCTCTCCGTTACCATCCCTCAGTAAACAAGTGTTGTATGTCATTTTAGAGGCAAGGAGGCCTAGTACTAGAAAATCTTATGCAGAAAAATGGAAAAGATTCTGTTCCTGGAACCAAACTCAAAGGATGGGCACAGCAGTGCCCAATTTACCTCAGATTCTTCAATACTTAACTGAGATACTTCACAAGGGCCTTTCTTTTTCCTCCATCAAATTTCATGCCTCCACCATTTCAGCTCATTACAACACAGAACCACCCCTCTTCTCTCATCCACTGTTCAAGCAGTTCCTCAGAGGAGCCAAAAACTTAAGACCACCCAGGTGAGCCCCAACTCCAGCCTGGGAACTTAACTTTGTATTGAAAAACTCAGTCTACCTCCTTCTGAGCCCACTGCAAGTGCAGAGTTAAAATTCCTTCTTGGAAAACAGCCTTCCTTTTAGCAATCACTTCAGCTAGAAGGGTGTCTGAATTACAGGCCCTTATGGCAGTGGAGCCTTTCATCATCTTTCATGCGGACAGGGTGTCCCTCAGGACCAACCCCTCCTTCATGCCTGAGGTGGTATCCAGTGTGGCTCTTAATCAGTCCATTCATTTGCCAACCTTCTTTCCTAATCCACAGAACAAAGGGGAATGGATACTGCACTCCTTAGATGTGCACAGACAAGTTAGATTTTACTTGGACAGGACTAAACCTCAAAAAGAATTTGAACAATTGCTGGTGGCATTTGCTGCAGGGGCAGAGGGGAAGGCCATTTCAAAGCAAACCATTTCTAAATGGATAGGCCATTGCATTCTTTTCTGCTATAGGCACCATGGAAAACCTATTCCAGAGGGGATAAGACCGCACTCAACCAGGGCTGCATCTACCTCTACAGCCTTTCTCAGAGGTGTCCCTACCAGGGACATCCTAGAAGCTGCTACCTGGAGTTCTGTACATACTTTCACCAAGCATTACCATTTGCCAATTTTCTCTAAATCCAGAGCTGGTTTTGCCACTGCAGTCTTGCAGTGACTTATAGCTGGTCCTAATGCTTTCTAAATTCCTCTTCCCATTTTTAGCTTTGGGAATCTACCCAAATGTGATGACTGCAACAGTGAAACACAAAGAACATAGTACAGTTGTGTACACTTACCATACATGTAGATGTTCGAGTGTATTCACTGTTGTAGTCCTGGTTACCCTCCCTCCAGCCCCCTGACTTCTTTTGGCTATAACGTTATTCTCTTTTACTATGCTTAAAAGCCTTTTAAGTGTATTTGCTTTTTTGTTGGAGGTAACCTTGCATATTTATATTTAATTGCTTCCCATTAGGGGGGCACCTGACATCTGGGGCAAGAAAAACTGATGTAATGGCGTCAGCTGCATGCTTTATACCCCTGATGACCTGACATAATGGAAGATGCGACAGCAACGGACGCAGGACCCGACTTTGATAATCAGGCCAACTGAGGGCTACTGCAAGCAGATAACCCAAATGTGATGACTGCAACAGTGAATACACTCGAACATCTACATTTATGGTAAGGGTACACAACTGTACTTTCTCTCTCACCACATCCATAAACCTTATCTTGGGCCTTCCTCTTTTCCTGTTACCTGGCAGCTTCATCCTTAGCATCTGTTTCCCAATATACTCTGCATCCCTCCTCAGCACATGTCCAAACCAATGTAATCTTGCCTCTCTGGCTTTGTCTCCAAACCTTCCAACCTGGGATGACTCTCTAATATACTTATTCTTATTCCTGTCCACCCTCGTCACACCTAGTGCAAATCTTAACATGTTTAACTCCGCCCCGTCCAGCTCTGACTCCTACATTTTTGTCAATGTCACTGTCTCCAACCCATATAACATAGCTGGTCTCACTACCCTCTTGTAGACCTTCCCTTTCACTCTTACTGGTACTCGTCTGTCACAAATCACTCCTGACAATCTTCTCCACCCACTCCATTCTGCCTGTACTCTCTTCTTCACCTCTCTTCCCCACTCACCATTACTTTGAACTGTTGATCCCAAGTATTTCAACTCATCCACCTTTGCCACCTCTACTCCCTACATCCTCACCATTCCTCTATCCTCCTTTTCATTCACACACATATATTCTGTCTTAGTCCTGCTGACCTTCATTCCTCTCCTCTCTAGAGCATATCTCCACCTCTCCAGGGTCTCCTCCACCTGTTCCCTACTCTCACTACAGATCACAATGTCATCTGCAAACATCATAGTCCAAGGGGACTCCTGTCTGATCTCATCTGTCAAGCTGTCCATCACCATTGCAAGTAAGAAAGGGCTCATAGCTGATCCTTGATGTAATCCCACTTCCACCTTAAACGCATCTGTCACTCCCACCACAGACCTCACCACTGTCACACTACCCTTGTACATATCCTGTACTACTCTTACATACTTCTCTGACACTCCTGACTTCCTCATACAATACCACAACTCCTCTCTAGGCACCCTGTCATATGCTTTCTCTAAGTCCACAAAGACACAATGCAACTCCTTCTGACCTTCTCTGTACTTCTCCATCAACACTCTCAGAGCAAACATCGCACCTGTAGTGCTCTTTCTTGGCATGAAACCATACTGCTGATCACTAATCATAACATCCCTTCTTAACCTAGCTTCCACTACTCCTTCCCATAACTTCCTGCTGTGACTGATCAGTTTAATCCCTCTGTAGTTACTACAGCTCTGCACATCACCCTTATTCTTAAAAATCGGTACCATTACACTTATTCTCCATTCCTCAGGCATCCTCTCACTTTCCAAGATTTCATTAAACAATCTAGTTAAAAACTCCACTGCCATTTCACCTAAACACCACCATGCTTCCACAGGTATGTCATCTGGACCAACAGCCTTTCCCTTCTTCATCCTCTTCATAGCTATCCTTACTTCATCTTTGCTAATTCACTGCACTTCATTATTCACTATCCGCACATCATCTAACCTTCTCTCCCTCTCATTGTCTTCATTCATCAGCCCCTCAAAGTACTCTTTCCATCTGCTCAACACACTCTCCTCACTTGTAAGTATGTTTCCCTCATTATCCTTTATCACCCTTACCTGCTGCACATCTTTTGTAGCTCGATGTCCTTCAAGGATGCATCTGCAGTCATAACATATGTGTTGTCCTGCCTCAGGCAGCCCTTCGGTCGGCCAGATTCCAAAGTCTGGGTCTGGCCTCGGCTGATGTCACTCTTCACCCGACGTCATAGCTCCTGGGGTATAAAGGCATCAGCCAACGCCATTTTCCTCAGTCTTTCTTGCTGCGCGGTGCCCGAAGCAGAAGCTGTTCGCAAGTGCCGGTCGGTCAGATCCAGAGATTTCTACTACCGAAGACTTCTAAAAAAGCTAAGTACCCCGTTGGGGACTCTTTCTTCCCTCAGCCGATGTCAGACAAAGTAAATAATTGTTTAACTTGTGGGAAACAAATACCTCATAAGGATTTCCACTCTTACTGCCTTCCTTGCTTAGGCCCAGACCACGACGTATCAGCTTGTTTAGCCTGTGCTTCCTTCAACCGACAGACACTCAGACGTCGGTCGGAGTTTGCAGAAGAGTTTTTTGGCTCCACGTTTGCATATAAAATGCCATCGGAGACTCCGACTACACATTTAGCTAAAAAACGCAAGGAAAAGGACCGACACTCGCGGCCCGCGGTTTCGGCTGAAACCATGGTTAGGCCTCCCGCGAGTGTCTCGGTTACGGCTGAAACCGAGACCTCGGTTCTCCCTTCGGCCGAAAGCTTGCCTCCGATAACCGAGGCCTCACAGGCCATGGCTGAATCGGCTACAGAAATTACTGCTGAAGAAGCAGGCACCCAAGATTTGTCTGACACTATTCCGTTGGACATCTCTACTCCTGCACGTGGGGCAGCTAGACCCCCTGCTTCTATGTCTATCAAGGCCTTTTCCAGAGCTAAAGCAGCCAAACTTTCCAAGGCCTTACCTACAAAAGCTCCCTCTCACAGGCCTACCCCAAGTTCGCAGATTCTCAGCCTTGCTGAGGACCTTATTTCTCTGATCAGGGGATCCCAACCTCACCCATACAGGGCCTCTCAACCCCCTCCAGATAAGAGGCCTAGGTCTGAACCACCTGAACTTCTCTCCTCGGACTATTCCTCGGATGGTTCAGATTTATCTGACCATCAGGAAGGCCCATACTCACCTTATGAGGATTCTGATGCAGAAGACTCCATTCCTTCTGCTTCACCTCCAGAAGAATTTTCATTTGGGGAAACCCTACACTCAATGAGGGAACACTTCCAATGGCAAGGTCAGGAATTTTCTGATTCTAGGAAAAGGCTAAGGACTTTTTTACACTTACCACAGCATAGGCCTTTAGCCATACCACCTGTACTATCAGTTGTTGATGATGCATATAATGATACCAGTACTGCCCCTGATTCTCTTCCTCCGGCCCCTGCCAAACCTGACAGATACTACAGGGTCCCGGACTCTCACTACCACTTGTATAAGGCTCATGCTGCAGACCCAGAAACCATTTCTCAGGGCCCTAAAGGTGTTGCAGCTGCCTCTGCCAAAAACCCACTTCCCTCTGAAAGAGAATCTAGAGCATTAGAGAGATGGGGTAAAAAAGTTTATACATCTGCTACTCTTTCTGCCAGGGCTTTAAACTGTCAATTTCACATGATACAGTACCAGGAATTTTTGTTAGACCAGCTGAATAAAAAGCTGGCCTCTCCTGAACCTATAGACCGTAAGTCCCTTCAGGATTTGGTACATAACTCTCAGCAGGTCAGTAATCACTTCTTAAAATGTGACTATGATACACTGGAGGCTTCTTTTAGATCAGCTATGACTGGAGCAGTTATTCGAAGGCATGCCTGGTTAAAAGAACAATCCTTACCAGACCATGTTAAGTCTAAACTCCTAGATGCTCCTATGGAGAAACAAAGTTTGTTTGGCTCCCCTGCACAGGAGGTCCTAAAGAAAGTGGAAGAAAAAGCAAAATCTGTCCAAACAGTCAAGGACTTCTTGCAGGTCCAACCTCCGAGGTTTAGTAGAAATTGGCCTTCAAAGAATTGGTCCTTTCCAGACACCTCCAGAACACAGAGAGGCAGAAATAGACGCTCAAGAGGCAGAAGTCAATCAAGGGGTGCCTACAGGGGTTGTCAGTGGCAACCTGCCAACCAGAGAAGTGCCGCCACAGCTGCGACTACAACCACTTCCACAGGACAGACACAATGACTTGGCTCTGATTCCGCCTACCAGGGAACAACTGGAAGCACCCTTGGGCGGAAAGCTAGCTTTATTTTCAAAAAACTGGCATTGCATTACAGGAGACAAATGGACTTTACAAACAATAGACAAGGGCTACAGGTTTCACTTCCACACTCTACCAAAAAAGAGAGAAATGCCAAACCTTCCACCAAGCCAAAAATCAGAGGCTCTAAAACAAATCATCAGCTTACTAAGGATGAGAGCAATAGAAAAGGTACCATCTATCGAACAAGGCCAAGGATTTTACTCCAGACTATTCCTTGTACCAAAAAAAGAAAATCAATGGAGGCCTATTCTCGACTTGTCCGCACTGAACACATATCTCATTGTTCCAAAATTCAAAATGCTGACCCTACAGCAACTTCTTCCCATGTTGGGCAAGGAGTCTTGGCTGGTGACTCTAGATCTCAAGGAGGCATACCTGCACGTCCCTATATGACCAGATTGCAGAAGACACCTCAGATTTCTTGCAGGATCAGAGCATTATCAATTCTCAGCATTGCCCTTTGGCTTATCTACTGCGCCCAGAGTATTCACGAAATGCCTGGCATCAGTAATTGCTCATTGCAGGCTTCAGGGAATTCAAATTTACCCATACCTGGACGACTGCCTAATACAAGCAGACAACAAGACAAAATTAATAAAGGATTTGGCCAATGTCATACAACTGCTGCAAGCCTTGGGATGCACAGTCAACATTCAAAAGTCAAGACTAGTGCCATCCCAAAGAATAACATTTTTGGGTGCAGAACTGGATACAATAACTCAGATGGCTTTTCTCACAGAGGAAAAACAAAAGCAACTACCAGTCTATTTCATGGCATTAACAACACAAACTCAGCTTACTGCAAGGAAAGTCCTGCAGGCCCTGGGTTACAAGTTATCCTGCATAATATTGATCCCACATGCCAGGCTGCATATGAGAAAGTTACAATGGTACCTAAGGAATGTATGGTCTCAACACAAGCACAGTCTAGAAGCCCAGATACCAATCATTCCATGTCTGAAAAAAGAATTCCTGTGGTGGGCTCAGGCCTGTCAGATAAACAGAGGATTGCCTTTCCACAAACCACATCCAAGGCAGACCATCACCATGGACGCCTCAGACCTAGGCTGGGGGGCACACATGGAAGACAAGTGCATCCAAGGCCTATGGTCCCAAGACCAGCTGAATCTACACATAAATCTAAAGGAGATGCTGGCAGTGAAACATGCAATCTAGGCATTCAGACCATTCCTCCAACAAGGACATCTGCTGATAAGGACGGACAATACCACAGTCATGTGGTACATCAACAAACAGGGAGGTACCCACTCGTACCCTTTATGCCGGATGGCAATGGACCTGTGGAACTTGGCCCTGAATCTCAACATCCAACTTCAGGCTAGATTTGTACCAGGAAAAGAGAATTCACTAGCAGACAGCTTAAGCAGAACTACCACGGATGCTCACGAATGGATGCTGCATCCAGACATCTTCAAAAACATAACAAAGAAATGGGGAATGCCAGAGATAGACCTGTTCACCTCCCCACACAAACACCAACTGAAGAAATTCTGCTCAAGAGTATACCACCCACTTGCCTGGAGGGTGGACTCCCTTTCTTTCAGCTGGAAGGCCCTGACAGTATATGCCTTTCCACCTCTTCCTTTGATGTACAAAGTTCTACTGAAGATCAGAGAGGGACAGCCAAAGGTAATTCTGATAGCTCCAGACTGGCCAAGGCAACATTGGTACCCGCTACTGAGAAGCATGTCTCGGACGCACTCATGGCCTCTACCTCTATGTCCCTTACTTCTAACGCAGAACAACTACAAGACCCTGCATCCAAACTTGAAAACGCTGCAGCTAACTGCTTGGAAAATTGCATAAAACAAAACCAACCTGATTTATCTCAGAGGGTTAAGGACATTATCCTGGAGGCTCACAGACCCTCCACAAGGAAAACATATTCAGCCAAATGGAAAAGATTCCTCATTTGGAGTGCAGAAAAGGGAGAAAATGTCACACTGGCAAACATAGCACACATCCTGGAATACTTAGCAGAACTGTTCCACAATGGCCTGTCCTACTCCTCCATTAAGATTCATGCATCAGCAATTTCAGCAGAGTACAACATGGATCCTCCTGTCTTCTCTCATCCTCTCCTCAGACAATTCTTGAGAGGAATCAAAAACGTAAAGCCTCCAAGGAAACCACCTCTACCTGCATGGGATCTCAACTTTGTGCTAGAAAAATTAACACTTCCCCCTTTTGAACCAGCAGCAACAGCAGACTTACAGTTCTTATCTTGGAAAACTGCCTTCCTGCTAGCAATCACTTCAGCAAGAAGGGTATCTGAGTTACAGGCATTAATGGCAGTGCAGCCTTTCCTTATCTTCCATCAGGATAGAGTGTCTCTGAGAACCAATCCTACTTTTATGCCAAAGGTGGTCTCTAGGGTATCCTTGAACCAAGCTATACATTTACCTACATTCTTCCCCAACCCATAGAACAGGGGGGAAAAACTACTACACACCTTGGATGTACACAGACAACTACGCTACTATCTGGACAGAACTAAGGCCAGCAGAAAAACTGACCAGCTTCTGGTAGCATATGCAACAGGAGTGCAAGGAAAAGCAATTTCAAAACAGACAATCTCAAAATGGATAGGAAATTGCATTAGATTCTGCTACTCATTCCATGGAAAGACAACTCCTGAAAATATCAGGCCTCACTCCACAAGAGCTACAGCCACCACTACAGCTTTCCTAGGAGTGGCTACCAAAGACATTTTAGAAGCTGCTACTTGGAGCTCCGTGCATACATTTGCCAAGCATTATAATCTTCCTTTATACTCCAGATCCCAAGCAGGTTTTGCAACTGCTGTTTTACAAGGGATCTTAACTACACCATCATTATCTTAGTGCCTCCTCCCCCAGTTTGGCTATGGTATTCTACCCATATGTTATGACTGCAGATGCATCCTTGAAGGACATAGTACAGTTTTGTACCTACCATAAATGTAGATGTCCGATAGGTATGCATCTGCAGTCAGGATTACCCACCCTCCTTCCACTCTGTGGTATTCCTAGGGTACTTACCCCTCTTTTAGCTAGCTGGGGGAATCTATTATGGTGTATTTGTTTGTATGTATATATGTATATATATATTTTGCTTTATACTGTTTGGAATTTTCTACATTTATCCAAATTTAGCCTTCCTAGAGGGCACCTGGCATCTGGGGCAAGAAACACTGAGGAAAATGGCGTTGGCTGATGCCTTTATACCCCAGGAGCTATGATGTCGGGTGAAGAGCGACATCGGCCGAGGCTAGACCCAGACTTTGGAATCCGGCCGACAGAAGGGCTGCCTGAGGCAGGACAACCCATATGTTATGACTGCAGATGCATACCTATTGGACATCTACATTTATGGTAGGTACAAAACTGTACTTTCCCTCTGTCCAGCCAACTGGTACAGGTCCTTTTCTCCCTCCTTAGTGTCCAACCTTTCATACAACTTTTCATATGCCTTATCCTTAGCCTTCACCACCTCTCTCTTTGCCATGCACCTCATCTCCTTATACTCCTGTCTACTTTCTTCATCTCTCTGACAGTCCCACTTCTTCTTTGCCAACCTCTTTCTCTGTGTACTCTCCTGTACTTCCTCATTCCACCACCAGGTCTCTTTGTCCTCCTTCCTCTTTCCAGATGTCACACAAAGCACCTTTCTAGCCATTTCCCTTACTAGCTCTGCTGTAGTTACCCAGCTATTCGGTAACTCTTCACTGCCACCTAGTGCCTGTCTTAACTCTTCCCTGAACTCCACCTCACAATTACCCTTTTTCAATTTCCACCATTTGATCCTTGGTGCTGCCCTCACACTCCTCCTCCTTTTGATCACTAGTGTCATCCTACAAACCACCATCCTATGCTGCCTAACTACACTTTCCCCTGCCACCACTTTACAGTCTCCAGTCTCCTTCAGACTGGCCCTTCTACATAAGATATAATCTACCTGTGTGCATCTCCCTCCACTCTTGTATGTCACCCTATGCTCCTCCCTCTTGTCAAAATATGTATTCATCACAGCCATGTCCATCCTTTTCGCAAATTCCACTACCATCTGCCCTTTTGCATTCCTTTGCTTACACCATACCTAGGCATCACTTCCTTATCCCCTCTGTTCCCTTCACCAACATGCCCATTGAAATCTGCTCCAATCACCACTCTCTCACCCTTGGGTACAGTCATCATCACTTCATCCAACTCGCTCCAAATTTTTCTTTCTCATCCATCGCACACCCAACTTGTGGAGCATGTGCACTAATAAGATTCATCATTACACCATCAATTTCCAGCTTCATAAACATCACTCTATCCGACACTCTTTTCACCTCCAAAACACTCTTAGCATACTGTTCCTTCAGGATAACCCCTATGCCGTTTCTCCTCCCATTCACACCATGATAAAACAATTTGAACCCACCTCTGATGCACCTAGCCTTGCTCTCCTTCCATCTGGTCTCTTGCACACACAATATATCAACCTTCATTCTGTCCATAATATCAGCTAGCTCTCTCCCTATACTAGTCATACTGCCAGCTTTCAAAGTTACGAATCTCACTACCATAGTCCTAGCCTTTACCTGTTTTCGGGCATGCCTTACCCCTCTTCTCCTCCTTCAGTCAACAGTAGCCCAATTTCTGCCAGCGCCATGTTGGCTAACAGTACTGGTGGTAGTCGTTAACCCGGGCCTCAACCAATCTGGTATGTATATCTGTACTTTTGTCCACATGTATGATTTGGCAAACTTTTACGCCGGATGCCCTTTTTGATGCAACCATCCCCATTTATCTGGGCTTGGGACTGGCACAAAGAAATGCACTGGCTTGTGCATCCCTAGTGGCTGGGTTCTCATAAGATCATTAGTAATACTGATGCAAAAAAAAAATGTCAAAGATACACTAAGCAAAACAACAACCAAACACAGATATACTAAGCACTAAGTCAAGTATGCATCCTGAGCATCAGACACAAATGTTATGTATCCCTGAATCCAAAATATAGAAAACAAGGATGTGCGACAGTTATCATCACTTGTGCAGGGTGTTGGGGGGGGGGCGCAGGAAGCCTAGGCTGACACAAAAGGTCAGAAAGTGTGTGTGAGTAAGAAAGAGAAGCAGGAGGACATTTGGATAAAGTAACAAATGGCCAGTGAGAAAAAATGAGCTTTAAGCTTCACTGCTGAACCATGTAACTGGTGTATTTCTGGTGTGTGTGTGTGTGTGTGTGTGTGTGTGTGTGTGTGTGTGTGTGTGTGTGTGTGTGGAAGCCTAGGCTGACACAAAAGGTCAGAAAGTGTGTGTGTGAGTAAGAAAGAGAAGCAGGAGGACATTTGGATAAAGTAACAAATGGCCAGTGAGAAAAAATGAGCTTTAAGCTTCACTGCTGAACCATGTAACTGGTGTATTTCTGGTGTGTGTGTGTGTGTGTGTGTGTGTGTGTGTGTGTGTGTGTGTGTGTGTGTGTGTGTGTGTGTGTGTGTGTGTGTGTGTGGTGTGTGTGTGTGTGTGTGTCTCATTGAACACAGCCAAACTCTGTGCTAGCTCTATGTCTTGGCCGCAGCCAAATTCTGTGCTAGCTCTATGTCTTGGCATGTCAGCCAGGTGTGAGCCATGCGTGGTAGAAGTGGCAGTTCATCTGGCATGTCCACACCCATGGCAGAGGCACTGCTGCTACCTGAATGCGGCTGATGTCTGCTGGACGAGCTCCTATCACAAGGATGCCCAGGACCACGACCCCATGGCCTGCCACATCTGGGTGTGGACACCGCAGCCACTGGGAAAAGGAAGTAATGCCACTATGGGAGTGTGATCAGGCATGGCCACATCGGCTAACAACAGATGATATGGTTGACCTATGCCCATAAGGATACAGCCCCTTCTCCCAGCAGATATTCCATCACAGACACCACCCATTCCAATGTGATCCAATCCATTGAATCAGCAACCCGGTGGAGGCAGTCACCCATGTCAGCCTGTGCCACATCTGCAACCCTAAGCATTTCTCTGGAGGACCTATAGGAACATCCCTGTGCCTCCATGATGGCTCTAAGCATATGTCGAATGGCATGGGAATACACACCCAACTCAGATGGAGGATGGACAGCAGGTCTCTTCCAAACACCTCAACAACCCTCCTGCATGGCACCTCACCCACACTTTGGCTGCAGCCAGAGTCAAAATGCTCTGATGCCACAGTAACCACACTTCCCTGATCGAAATCTCTCACACTCCACCTGTCCAATATATGAGGGCTTACTGGAATGGGTTGTTATAGGCCTACTGCTTTGTCTGATGGAATTAAAGGGGATGGCTGAATGTCAACCTGAGTGTCAGATTCAATTTCTGTAGCCCCTGGCTGTGCCTCTGATTGCCCACCATCATCATCAGAGTCTCCCGATACTCTGACATCAGGTGGCAAGAGTCCTACACTTCCAGTGTCAGGATCACCTGTGATAATAAGCAGCAAACACAGGAAATAAATTAATAGATTTACTGCTATAGTCAAATCTATGCTAACAAATTAACAGTGGTGCCATTACTACAGACAGTACAACAATACAATTGAGATACATCAGCCTATCTGGAAGCTTCTCCTGGGACATGCTTGTTTTCCCTAAAACAGCAACACCAATGTCAAAAGCATGCTATTCTGCAGTTTTCTGGGAGCTGTCTGGATCCCTGACAGTGGACAAGAACTCTTCATTTGCTGTTAGTGGTGGCTGTGTAGCAGTCTCCCCCCCCTCCAGTACCTAGCTGATCACTGGCTACTGCATCTGCTCTCTTCCGTGCAGATGAAATCATGTCAATGGCCCTATGGTGCACCTGATCATATGTCCTGCTGTGGCCGCCTACTGCATTCACATAAGCAACTGTCTGCTGCCAAATCTGCATTCTGCCTGACGTATCTCCATGTCCCCTCTCAAGCAGAAAGGCACCATGTCTCGTAAAACCTTCCACAATGACCTGATTCTCAGGGTCACTGAAAGGGGGTTTCATGGACTGAGATACTTGAGTGTCCTCGTCCTAGGTGACCCAAAACACAACAGAAGGATAATACATGTAAGTACTACATAACTAAAAGAACTGTTTCCAGATTACACATAAAAGGTGGCATTTCACTATTACCCACTGGAGAAACAAAACCAGTCAAGATAATGAAATATAAAAAAAATGAATTGTGTGGTTATAACGTATTACAGTCACACAGGTTGGATACAAAACAAGGAGAGTAACTATAGCAACATATCCTTTTTTGTGGCAAAACAGAAATGCAGCTTTGCTCCCCCACCCTCAAAAGAACAGGAAAATGACACATTTTGCTAACAAACCATCAGTGAAATGCTAAAAGTGCTACCAAATGAAATGTTCCTAAAAGATGTCTACAGATTTAACACAGTAGATTCTATTTTAAGCTATTTCCAATCATGTCTACCTGTGGTCAACAGTCCCCTAGAGGTGTGTATGTCCATCCTAGAAAGCTAACACCCCTGTGTCATTGATGATATAGGACATTTACCAGTTCATGGAAATAACAATAAAAGAGTGTACACAGAAAAACAGTTGTAACCTTAGCACTTGCAATGACAGTTAATAATGCTATGCATCTGAGAAAGTGAAATGCCCCGACAAACATGCCCATGTGATCACTACACTTAAAATAAATGCATGCAGATGAAGCATTTGCTAATATGTGTGTGTTTATATATATATATATATATATATATATATATATATATATATATATATACACATACATACACACACACACACATTTTAATGACATTTCAGCGTATGCAGTATGTCATTCTATATATCTTGTATTTCAGTAGTCTTCTGTGCAGATATATCCCAAAGTAATAGACTCTTCTGTGTTATCCACATAAACAAATGTCCACACTTTCAGGTTCCGTAGCTACATGTTTTCCTTTTTGTGGTATATATTCAAGGCTGTGAGCATGGTGAAGTTGCAAATGAGGTGCAAACTTATTAGAATTGATACATCCGAAATACTTGGCTCTATGTATCCAGATGTAAACATAATGCTGCCTGTTTTTGTTAATAGATTGCAGCTGTGAATGATTACTGGTAGGGAGAAGGAAAACACATCAGTTCAGACTCTGTTTCAGCCATGTTAGAAATGGGGTGGGAGGTTGGCGTAATGGTTAAGGTGCTTACCTTAGAAACACAAGGTGCAGAGATTCTGACATGGGGTAATTGACTAGGCTTAAAATGGCCCATAAGGGCAGTTAGCCTAGCACTAACCTATGAAAGGGAAGAAACAAACAATAAATATATAGAAATACGAAGTGTAGAAGTAATTGTATCAAGGTTTTAAATATAAGTAGGCAGCACACATTTCACAATTTCTTTTCAGTAACATCCAAACTCTCCTTCATTTGTTGACAGCTGTATATTAGTGCCATTTAATATCCTCACACATTTTAAGGACAATGATACAGAATGCCTTACAGACAGCATGTCTCAAATTACTGCTCAGATAATACAAGTATGAGCAACAAATACAGTGTGATAAGACAGAGCTGCATTTTTGCAAGCAGTAGTCATAAATGGTTGTGTGCAGAGTGGCGCACAGCAACAGTTATTCCGCTCCACAAAGGTGGAGCCACAGTGGACCCCAGGAACTATCGCCCTATAAGCCCGACTAGCTTGGTCTGCAAAGCTATGGAGCGCATCATCATGGATCTCATTAACAGAGACATTGGAAACCTCCAAACACTGGACCCTACCCAGTTCGGCTTTGTTAAGGGTGGATCATGCCTCCTCTACCTGGTGGACTTCTTTGAGACAGTTACCAAGGCTATAGATGAGGGAAAGGTGGTCCACACAGCCTACCTAGACCTCGCACAGGCCTTTGACACTATTCCCCACTCAGGTATTATAGACAAGCTCGCCAGCCTGAACATAAACCCCTACGTCATGACATGGGTTGCCAACTGGCTCACGGACAGAACCCACATGGTAAGAGTTGCAGGAGCTAGGTCTGACTCTGAACCAGTTACAAGTGGCGTTCCCCAGGACTCAGTCCTAGGACCCCTCCTGTTCGGCATATACTTCTCAGAGGTACAGGCAAGCACAGGAGGACTATGGCTGACCAAGTTCACAGACGACTGCAAACTAGGGGCTATAATTGACTCTCCGGCTGACACAGACATCCTCCAAAAGGGTCTCACTGAGACAGATACCTGGTGTCAAAACCATGGCCTCAAGCTAAGTCCCCTTTGGAAAAAAAGTACCCATAAACTACCACATAGGTGGTAGCCCCCTAAATACGGAAGACGTAATAAGGGATCTGGGGACCCAAGTAGATAGTAACCTCTTCTTTGATAATCATATTACCAAAGTGGTTAGAAAATCCTTCTATGTGGCCCACCTAATCACAAAAGGGTTTGCATCCAGATCGAAAGAGGTCATTGGGCCCCTCTATGCATCACTCATCAGGCCCATCATAGAGTACAATGCCCCATTTGGGATGTACCTTACAAGACACCTGCAACAACTGGAAAGGCCACAGAAGTTCCTCACCAAGAGGATCACTGGCCTCAAGCAGATGCCCTATGCAGCTCGACTGAAGAAACTCCAGCTGTACTCAGTTGCATTCCGCCTACTCAGAGGTGATCTCTACCTGACATACAAGGCCATGTCCAACCCAGAATTGATGGACATGCTCCACCTAAAGAAAACCATAGCCCCTCGAGCCAAACTCTCTAGGGATCTAAACCTCACCACAGCAATAAATAGGATGTGATGGAGGGATAGATTCCTGTCCCAGAGACTTCCCATGCTCTGGAACAAGATTCCAATCTTCATTAGGCAGAGCTCTTCACAAATCCTCTTCAAGAGAAATGTTGACGAGTGGATGGGAAACAGAAAGTTTACGCCGGGATCACTTCAATGGCTCTGCTGGACAGAGGCACAGGGAACTAATCCAAGGGGGCGGTGACAGCCAACACATTCCGGATAGGCTTATAAATACCTTCAGGCAGATAGCCTAGTACCTACCTGTGAACCTGTGTGAACCTGTGATCACTCAGTGCAGTGCATCTGAAATTAATACATGTTCAAAACGTTATATGTTTTGTTAGTACTGTGGATGATATTGCAGTTGGTTGTATGCAGAATGATTTCAGCTCCCTGCTGCAAAGCTGCTCATGTGGCAAAGAGGGATAAGACACCTGTATTCTGAAGGTATATTGGCGTAAGATTTCAAATTCAGACCTGTGTAAAATATTTCATGTGCACCAACAAACATTTTGTAGTGTTTATTTCATAGATTGCTTTTCTTCATTTCAACTACTTTTCTTTTTATTTTATTTTTTTAATGCCAGTGTTTGCACAGTGAGTGGCTTAGTGTAAACCAGGGAAATGAAGAAACAGAATGAATGTCAGGTTTAGTGTTACTCATTTGTGCAGAGCTTAGCAGTGTGCAAACGCGGACTAGTGGCCCACACAGGAAGCAGAGACAACACCTGCAAACAGGGCATCTGTAAAAGTATAAAAGTCAAAAAGGATACATTATTGCAATTTTTGCTTTACATCTCACAACATCACTGGTTTCCGAACACCTGCCGCCATCGAACACCTGCAGACAGGACACATTCAGTCAATAAGTAAAAAATGATGCATTCAATAAATTCTGTTGGGCACCGTGCATTCACACTTAAGTGGTGTTGCACAGCAGTTAGCACACCCAACTAAGAATGACTAGGACATTTTGGAACTGTCATGTAACTACTCCTTTGGCAGCAGGTGTAAGTGCAGGGCTGTAGTACAGATGGTCATGAGTTCTACTACAGGGAATGCAACCTATTTGTACTGTTGTGATAGTCCAGTTAATAACAGTGAACAGAAAAACATACAAGTGTTATTTCAACATTCTTGTGGCAACAGGTGTAAGTGTAGGGCTAACATATACATGTTCCTGGGTTCTAATACAGCCCATTCCAAATATTTTAATGTTGCTCCAGTTCTCATTATATTCAATCTTACTTACAACACTTTAGATAGTGGAGCTGATATGAATTATATTTATGAGGGATAAGACACCCTTATTGTGTTTTCAGATGTGTGATTGAGGGTATACTGTCTACTGTATTTCTGTAAGTATAACTCTGCTATCTGGACTTGGAGGGCCTTCACAATTAAATAAGACACACATAACTGAATCTGTATACAAGAACCTTGTCAGGTCACACATATCGATGTTTAACACCTCAGACTGTCAGCTGTATCTGTGAATGGTTCATGACTGTCTGAGCAGCACTTCTTCTGTGGCAAATATGGACAATCACCTCTGTAGAAGAAAATGATGTTCTTCATTCCACATTGCTGCAGTCCTAACCATTAGGCGCATTAGACTGACGCCAGGACGTCAGGGTACTATCAGCGCATGACCGACGCCATCTCTCAAAGTGAATAACTGTATTTCTTGTGGGAAGCAGATACCTCATAGGGATTACCATACTTTGTGTATACCTTGTTTAGGGCCTGAGCCTGAGCACGGCGTTGTTGGATGCCGCTGGTTGATGAACCGGGCGTCCGGACGTCGGTTCTTTAGCTGCTCAGTGGTCTCAGGTAACTGTTCTTCCCTCTCTTCCAAGGGTAGTTAGCCTCTCCTTTCTGTTTCCAAAGCTTGAGAGGAGGTGGGCCAAGTTTAGCTTGGTGGGGGGCTTTCCCAGCACTTCAGGTCTGGTAGAAAAAAAAGATGCTTAAAATGGCAGAAGATTTGATTGATACTATGATGGTTCTATGCCTGAACCCTGATTCTTTGCCTCCTGCTCCTGTTAAACCTGATGGAAGCAGTCTTAAAGAAATGGAGGACAAAGCTAAGTCTTAGCAAAACTGTTAAAAGATTTTGCAGGTGCAGCCACAATCAGTTTAGTAGAAATTGGCCTACTAAGGGAAAAGATCACTGGATGGTAACTTTTAGATCTCAAGAAAGCTTACCTTCATGTGCCCAATCAGACTAAAGTTGCAGGAAGTATCGTTTTTTTTGAGCATTAATCATTATCATTTCTCTGCATGCATTGCCCTTGGGCTTATCTACTAAGCTGATGACTACAAAGGTTCTGGTTCCAGTGATAGCTTAAGCTAGGCTAAAGAATCCAAATTCCAAATTACTTGGGGCTGACTGCCTGATTCTGGCTCTAGAAAAGAAAAGAAGATCTTCTATGCAGATATGTCATAGCAGTGCTTTCTGTGAGCAGAATATTCTGTGAAGCCTGATAAAAGTCCAGTCTAGTACCCTCTCAGACATGTGCTTTCTGGGCCAGCAGACCAGTTACTTCCATCATATCTCTTTCAGTCGGGCTGACTGCAAGGACAGTCCTTCAAGCCTTAGGGTTCATGGCATCTTGTATTCTGGTACTTCCCAACTGCAAACTGCATATGAGGAGGCTACAATGGTAATCTCAAAATCTGTGGACACAGCACTGCCAGGATTTTGACATTCAAATAATACCTTGCATTCAAATCTCAGATGCTTGGGGAGCTCATCTAATGGAAAAGTGGATACAAGACAAGTGGCCTGCCAGACTACAGCATCTATCATCAACATAGAAGAGATAGCAGCAGTTCAGTTGCATTAATTGCTCAAGGAGGGTTACTTCTTCAGGGCAGTGTTGATTCTAACAGACAACACAACTGTCACTCATTCCACTAGGGCTACTGCCACTCCTACAGCATTTCTAAGGGGTGGCAACTAAGGATATTTGAGGCAGCTTACTTGGTTTTAAGTGCATACTTTTCTCTAAAACTACTTCCTTTCTCTCTAAATCTAGAAAGGGGTACACAGCTATTTGCAAGCAATTTTGGTTGTGGCTCCTGCTTCTCTGCTTTGGGGATCTACCCAATGGTTTGGACTGCAAGCAATGTGGAAGAAGAACATAGTACAGTTTGTACCTATAAATGCCTCCCCGCTTTGTTTGGGGGAGTGGGTGTGTGAGTTACTATATATCTTTAGGACTGCAGCAATGTGGATCCTCGAACATCTACATTTATTAGTAGTAACTAAAAAACTTTTGTCCCTTATGCCTAGGTTTGAATACCACACTTTAAAAATCAATTTTATCAATGTATAAAGTCAAAAAAAGGTAGCAGGTCATGAAATGTATGCTCCCAGTGCATGTCTGCAAACTTAACTCACCTAACATTTACCTTCCAATTTTCAAACTACATTTCCAAGCTACAGTAGCAGGCACCCCTCAAACTAAGGTCAAGTGTCTAATTAACCTTATAATTTACAATATTTATTTCCTCCCTGCTTGGCACTGCTGCTCTTCACTTAACATCATGCAAACACTATTGGCGTCATTGCTCAGGTTTGCGCAATACCAGTAAATGCGATAACGGGAATTGGTGGGAAATCATTAGTTGCCATTGCTGTAGTTCTGGTATTACACATCTGGATTTAGAAGGGAAGGTGCCCAGTTTAGGGCACAGAGGTGGGGTGTTCAGGAGTCCTAAGATATTTATTGGACTCCTGGTATAGCACCACAGTCAAATGCTTCTGCAAGGGGGACTGTTCTTGCTCCCAGCACAGGTCTGAGGCTTGAAGTAGTTTGGCTCAGGCTGTATCCAGTGCAACTGGCATCCTACACACTGGAGAAGAGTGTAAGTACCATTTCAGTGACCTACAAGGGCACAAGAGGGATACACTAAACCAGTGGTTGACTGAGATTCAAGCTGGGTGACATCCCACAGCTGTGTAAGTATGCTAATAAAAGAGTATGTTTTATACCTAGAAAGCTAAATATAGGCAAGACTGGTCTGCACAATGCTCTTCTGTTTTCTGTTCATTCACAGCTAATGCCGAAGTAGAGTTGAATCGCCAGGCTCGTGCTGATCGACTGGACAGACTGAAGGAAGGATCGTATGTATGGAGCACAAGAGAAGTATTATTGTAGCTTTAAAAGTTAAAGGTAGGTGTTTGGGTTTTCTGTACAGTAGTAGCGAACTGCACGTGCATATACCAACTGTAAAAGCAAGTATGCATGCATTAGTCTGCAGCACAAACCAAATTTAGGAGTCAAGTGTAAGACTGTAGTCAGAGGTTGTGGGTCCAAATACTACAAGTAACTATACAGTACTGCATTTCTTTAATAATATTACATTAATTAAACTCTATACAAGTGGCATAAATGCCCTGCTTTTAACTGTAATCTGCATAATTGGACCAAGCATGTATGAACAAGGGCCGCGATGGTGCAGCGGTTAGCATTGTTGCCTTACAGCAAGAGGTTCTCCCATTTGATTATCAGCTGGAGCGCCTTCTGTGTGGAGTCTGCATGTCGTCCTCGTGGTCGAGTGATGTCTAAAGACATGCAGGTAGGTGCATGCGTGTGTGGGTGTGCCTTCTTTGAAGGTTGGGCATCAGGCTGGCAACTCAGCACCATAAAAATCCACTGCCAATCATGAGTGGACCAGAGTTCTACTGTGGCGACCCCTAACTGGGAAAAGTCAATATACTTAATAATATGTCCAGTATATGCACATTTCAAGTATTAATTTGAGCAATCTGTAGTTATAGTTTGTAGTTGTTAGGACATATACTTAAATATAATATTTCAGATAAAATACTTGTATAATTGTGATAATACATTTTATGTCACATATTATGGTACTAATTTTGTCTTTTCTTTTTCTGTCACTCCAACCCTCATCTCTTTTTTTATTTTCTATTATGTGTCATGAGAATGTCTCCATGTAATCCATCTGTACCAAATCACTAAATGCTTCACAGCGAGATAGGCCATCCCCAGTGTATCAGTCTACCCCCGCTCCACTGGCTTCTGCACAGATGCCCAGTACATCTGGGACTCAAACTGACAACATTACCTGTGCTGCCTCTGCAGTACCTGAACCCTCAGGTAGTACTGCCCTGGCAGCTGGTGCTGTGGTATCCTCTGGAAGTAGTGGTGAAGGTGGGGATTTCATCACCCTCCAGGATATGCCAGGGTTGGTGAGCAGGGTTGTGCACTGCACCCTTGGTGTACGTCTGTGCCGGATGGAAAGGCTGATCTTCTTCATGGTCTGTAGGAGGAGAAGATGTCAAGCACTTCAGCAGCCAGGGCAGTAAGGGAACAGTGATGACAGTCCACTGGGTGAGGACTAGATTCTCATTGTCTCCATGTTTGATGGGCATGAACCTGGGTTGTACCCTCCTTCACCCCAGTCATGGTGTACCCCAACCTTGTGTGTCCATCACTGTCCCTGTGTCTTGTCTTGTTTGTTTGCATTTGCTTCTTCACCTACCCAACTTACCTGACCCAGAAATACTAATGTCCCTTATCCAGCATTCCTCTCTTTCTGAATTAAAAAAAAATCATCCCATAAGTAGCTCTCCATTTTGCACATCTTCTTTACACACTTGATTCAGTCCATTTGGCCAAACAGCATGATTACATTGTTGTCACCCCTCTTTCTGGAGATGACAGCCCAAATTCAGCTAATGTTCTACATATATTTTCAGTTTACACTGTTGAATGAATGAATAGCTATGGTTCTTTCCTACCTCCCTCCTGCACATTCCTGTATTGCTTTCTCTTTGTTCTTCCCCCTGCTTGTTCCGCATTTCAGCAAATTCCTATCTACCCCATTTTAACACCTATAATCTGGTCAAAGATGAGAATCACACACAATACACATAAGTACAGAAAAGTAAAAGCAATGTATCATTTCACTTTTTGGCCTGTATGTTTGCATGGAGTTTGATATCGCATACCAATGTCAAGCGACAGTGAGTAGCTCTGCAATGCTGCAGTTATCTGCGCACAATGCCGCTTAAGCATGCTGCCCTATGTCAGCACACAGTAACACATGTTGAATGTACTATAAAGAATAATGTCATTGCATTATCAGAGTTTATTTAAAAGTGTTGTATACACCTGGATTCAAACCCACTATAATCTGGGCTCAAAAAGAAATGTCAGTGCACTAACACCTGCTGCCACAGAGTCAGATAAGCAGCGTGTGTGTTTCATACACTGAATACTAACTCTTGGCAATGAGCCTCATGTTTGTTCACTGCTTAACAATATGCATACAGGGAAAGTAATGGAAATGTGTAGCTTGTATGTGCGAACACTTTTCCTACCATCGCTCAAATCCGTTGCTCACCGATGCGCTGTGCAAGGTAAATATTAGCATGTATTAATGCTGTTTACTGTCCATTTACTATTCATGTCGTGAAACTACATGTGGAAACATAACAAAATGAAGGCCCTATCTAAGAATATGACAGATATTTACAATGCAGCCATGTGTTACCTCCCCCCATGCAATGCAGCCCTGTTCTCTCAGTACTTATTCACAAATATATCAACTATACTACATACATTTTCTGTGATATACCATGCACATCAATTTGGTAACGTGCAGAACTAGAACTATCTTCACAGTTGAACATGCCTACATATCCATTTCATGCAGGCCTCCCAACATCATCTCTGCATCCACTGCTGATGTCATCCATTATAAGTTGTCCTGCAGCCTTGTAAAAGACAGATTTGTGCCATGGTACTTGTGTAAAGTAGGGGGTTCTGTTCTCACTGCAGTCAACTGGCGTGTGTGGTTGTGTGTTTGTATGTGGGTGTGTGTGTGTGTGCACGCATGCATGTGCGTGTGTCTATCTACCCAGAAGAGCATAACTGTGTATCCTTTAACTTTTAAATTTACAGTAATACTTCTCTTGTTACCACTCCAATTCCATGGATTGGCAGTATTTGAAAACTTGCACATGCCTACACATCTAGTTCATGCAGGACTCCCAGTGCCTTCTCTCTGATATTCGTTGCTGATGTCATCTGCTGTAAGTTGTCCTGCAGCCTTGTAAAAGTCAGACTTCTGCTGTGGCACTTGCATAAAGTACTGAGTTCTGTAGTGTGTGTAGTTAGGTAAAGGGTTTTATTCTCACTGCAGTCATCTGTGTGTGTGTGTGTGTGTGTGTGTGTGTGTGTGTGTGTGTGTGTGTGTGTGTGTGTGTGTGTGTGTGTGTGCACTTGCTTGACATTAGACAGAGTCCTTTACACCAACATGATGGGACACTGCTTTTACCATATTCTCCTCACCAGACACTGCTGATGTCATTGCCTATATTTGATTCATGGATGTGCACTATTCCCACCAGGCCAGGGTCAGAGACTGGCCTGGAGGCCAGGCAGAAGTCACCTCCTCCTCCTATATGATACAGATTCCAGTGACAGGACTTTCAGTCTATCCATGTATATCATGAAACACTAACCAGCCAACCCAGTACCATATTCACGGGTGAATTTAATTAACCCATTATTAACTGGAAATCCTCTATGACACCAAATGCACATGCACAGAGATTTCTGGATTTTGTAAACATAAACTCTCTAGACCAGATAGTCAATACACCAAACAGGGGTGCAACCATACTGGATATGTTCCTCACTGATATTGGAGAGTGCTGCACACCCCCTACTGTAATGTTTTCCCTGGTAAGGTCAGCCCACAAAATGGTCTTCTATGAAGTAAAAATAAAACCTGGACCCCCAGATAAACTTGGAATATTCAGGAACTACTCTAAGGCTAACCTGATTGATGAACTATTTCACAGAAACTCTGTACAAGCATGTTAATAGCTGCATAGAGGAAGCTTAACCCACCACCACCAGGAGGAAGTACAGAACTAACTCAAAAAACAAGCCACCCTGGTGGAATCACAAAATCAGTAGGCTGTATAACAGAAGGGAGAAAATCATGGCAAAAATTAGGAGGTGCGGCACCCAACCAGATAAAAGTTCTCATCAAACGAAACAAACAACTCAGAGGACAAATGAAGTCCACCAAAGCAAAATCTGAGGTACATTTGGCCCCCCAGGCCAAGGATAACCACAAAGCAATCTTTAGCTATGTCCGCACCCTCAAAGGCAATACACAATTGAATGCAGAGCTCATTGTAAATGGAGCCACCTATACTGAGCCAGAAGATGTAGCAAACCTCCTAGCTGATAAATTCAGCTCCAGTTTTCCCCTATCTTCCCCCCTCAATGTTCCCTCAGGAAATACCATGAAATGCAAATCCCCCTACTGTTACTAGGGATCAGGTCCTTAATGCTCTGTCTAAGACCAATTACACTGCATCAGTGGGCCCAGACAATATCCCAGGATGCATTCTAAATAGCATGAAACACACACTATCAGAGGCTCTGGAATTACTGTTTAACTGTAGTTCTCCAAACAGGCTTCTTGCCTCATGAATGCAGAACAGCAGCAGTCAACCCTCTGCACAAAGGTAGGCCATCTACAAACCCTGGAAACTACACACCCATAAATCTCACTAGTCTTCTATGTAAAGCCATGGAAACAGTCATCATGGAGATAATCAATAGAGATATAGTAAACCTCTAGACACTGGACCCAACCCGGTTTGGTTTCATCAAGGGCAGATCATGCCTACTCAACCTGATGGACTTATTTGAGAAGGTAACCAAAGCAATAGATGAGAGAAGAATGGTTCACACTGCCTACCTTGACCAGGCCAACACATTTGACACAATATCCCACTCCAGCATTGTTGATAAACTCAAGAGGTTAGGTACAAACCCGTATGTCACCTGGTGGATGGCCAACTGGCTCACAGACAGGACCCAGAAAGCTAGAATTGGGGAGTCCACCTCTACAAAGAGGCCAATCACAAATGGAGTCCCTCAGGGAACAGTCCTTGGACTGCTCCTTTTTAGCATTTACTTCTCAGAAGTCAAAGCCAATGTCAGTGGTCTCTGGCTGACTAAATCTGCAGATAATTGCAGATAGGAGCTGTCATTGAATCCCACACTGACACAAATGTTCTCCAGGAGGGGCTGACACAGACAAACAACTGGTGTCAGAGCCATGTACTAAAACTAAATGCCAAGAAATGCGTAATAGTATCCTTTGGGAAGTCATCCATCCCTGGTAACTATCATATTGACAATACATTCCTTGGAGTTGACACAGTATTCAGGGACCTAGGGGCATACATAGATAGTAATCTAGCCTTTGACCATCATGTGTGTACAGTAGTGAGGAAATCATTGTGTTGCGCAACTTAAAAACAAAGGTATGGCATCTAAGTCCAAGGAAGTCATTGTTCCACTGTATTCGGCATTCATCAGCCCTATCATTGAGTACAATGCCCCCTTTTGTATTTAACTAACCAGGCATATCCAACAATTGGAATGTCCAAAGAGCTTCCTTACTGAAAGAATACAGGGTGTGGGTAAAATGTCCTATGCAGACCACCTCAAGGTCTATCCCTGTATTCTGTCTCCTACAAGCTTTTGCAAGGAGATCTATGCCTGGTATACAGGGTATTTCCAGACCCCACTCTGATGGATCTCCTGGATATCCACAAAACAGCACCAGAATTACCCATTCCAAAGACTTAAACCTTGCCTGTGATATAAACAGTACCTGCTGGAGAGAGGTATGTATCCCAGAGACTATCTCATCTATGGAACAGGCTCCCCATCCATGTGAAGCAGAATTCCTCCCTAACCCAATTCAAGTGCAACTTGGATAATTGGATAGGGAACCAGAAATTCATCCCTGGTTTGGCACCTATGTCTCTAATGGATACAGAGAACCTGTAAATGGTTCATTTCTCAGTCCCCTGCTTACACTTATCAAGGGTATCAGAACTTGTCAGAGATTTGGGATGAATGGCTAGGGTTAAAAAGGCCCTTGTGGTTGTTAGCCTAGTAAACACCTATGAACCTATGGCATGGTTTGTAGGCCCTGTGTTTTCTTGGTGAGAAATCCCTGTGGTCTCTCCAGCTACTGCATGTGTTTGGTGATGTACATGCAAAAGGGAGCATTATACTCTGTTAGTGTTCTGATGAAGTTCGAGTACAGTGCTGTTATATAATCCTCAGATCTGAATATGATGGCGTGACTTATGATGTGCACAACACAGGCTTTCCATACCATTGTGCACACTTGGCTGTCAAAGTTCAGATTGCTATCTGCGTGTGTTCTCAGGTCTTGCATCACTGGGTTTCAGCAAAGGGCGAGTGCTCTCAGTGCTGTAGTTAGGGAATTCTGCTTTGCAGAAGACCAGAATAAAGACACGTTTTAATTTATTTGTAGATCACATTCTTTTGTCACCAATCATTTGTCTGTATTAGTTCCTCCTGTAGTATGTTATCATCATTGGTGGACTCAATGCCTCCTGTAGTATGTTATCATCATTGGTGGACTCAGTGATTGCACCCAGTATGTAAGAATCAGCAAATGCGGTAAGCCAAAGGCCGTATACGTTAGCCTGGACTGTTGAGAAATAGATTCCAAACAGTAAAGGGCCAAGCATGGATACCTGGGGTTTGCCAATGGTAACAGCTGTACTGGGGCAGGTTGGTTCACCAACGTTCACAGTATGTTTTCTGTCAGTGACCCAATCAGTTACCCATCTAGTGATAAGGGTTAATCCCCATCTGAGAGGGCTTCTGAATGATATCTGCATGGGTGGTTGTGTCCATACCCTAGGCCGAATCATGATAGGCAGTATGCACTGTCTTACCTTTATCCAGGTCTATCACACAGATTAAGTGGGCTGTGACAACATCGCAGATCACTAGAGCATGACTCAGCACATGCACCTTCCTGACATGGTTAAATGCACACTTCAACAGACCCTCCATACAGGCTATGTTCCCATAGAAGGGTGTACATCAGCATGCACCCAAGTGAGTGTGGGGGGGCTGGCAGCACCTGATGCATGCATGCATGCATAGACACATGCTGACTCTCCTCATCTGTGAGGTAGACCAACATGAAATCATGGACCTTTTCTAAATGGACACTAGTAATATCCCAGCTGTGTGAGTTGTTAATTCTACATTATGTCTGTTACATCTGCTAGATGTCCTCAAAGAGGTCATTGAGGGCATGCATGATTGCATGATGACAACAGCGTCATCCTGATGAACTTGACAAGGCCAAGACATCTGACACAAATCCGGACTGAGGTATTCAGTGAACACTGTCAGATGTGGCCATAAACATCTATATCACCGAGTGGGGAGACCAGTGGATCCCATACATGGCATCTAAGTATGTTGAAGTGATCTATATCTCCAGTCCATTGATCATCGGGACTGTCTGGTAGGCCCTTTCCTGTCCATTATTTAAGTCATAGACATCATAAATGATATACATATCTTATGTCCAAACAGCTGTCTGAAGGACTACAGACTGTGGGCAATCATTGACTCCATCTGTGATGGGGACCTAAATCTTGTTATCACAATGAACAAAACATGCTGGAGGGATAGGTTCCTGACCCAGAGACTCCCCATACTCTGGAATAGACTGCCTATATATGTCAAGCAGAGCGCCTCCTTGGCCTCTTCAAAAGGAACCTTGATGACTGGATGGGAGATAGGAAATTTACCCCGGGGATCATGTCAGTTGCCCTGCTAGATAGGGGTTCAGGGAAGTAAATATTGTGGGAAGAAATAGCCAGGGAATTGTTATGGCTAGGCTTGTACAGGCCCTAGGGCTGATAGCCTAGTACCAACCTATGAACCTATATTAGTATAATACTGATAGTATCAACATACACAAAGATTGTTGCCACAGCCATGACAACACCTGCAATGAAAGAAAAACATGGGGGGATTGGTTACATCATGAAAACAAATGCACAACCCATGGATAATGTAGACACCACACCCTAGAAGCAGATGAAATGGTATATGACCTGTGTCCTTGGGTAGATGGTATGTGGAATGATCACCAGCATGTGACCACAGTGTTGACTACTCCCTTGTATGCAGCACAACTACTGAGGATGTGAAGGACATCCACATTGAAGGCCATAATACCTCCATAGTTCACAGTCTTCATCACACCAATAACTGAGTACAATGCACCTTTCTTCATGTACCTCCCTACACATCTTCCACTGATGTGTAGCTGAAGTGTACCACCTTTGCCACGGTGAGCTGTCACACAGCATAGTGGCCTTACCTAGGTAATTTTTTGTTGCATAAACATTACTGTCTGATGGTGCAGAACCCCCATCAAGTTGTTGTATCTGATGCATGTGTGATACCTGTTCTGGTGATGCACACAGTACATACATAGTTGTTTGATAACATTAATGGTGTGGGCTACATTTGTGACAGTGTGGATTCTAATTATATATATATATATATATATATATATATATATATATATATATATATATATATATATATATATATACGCCATGCAATGCACACCAGTTAACTAGCCTGTATTGATCATAATGTGACATAGAGGTATAGCAGTGTCCCTCCTAACACCTCCAGCAGATGTTGCATTGTCAGAATGGTGTACGTGATTACCATCTTAGATTGCTAACAAGTCATAATAGTTGTACAAGTGTGTTTGTGCTGAACTGTCTGTGATCACTCAGAATCATATATGTTATGTCAGCGACATGGGATTATGGTGGTATTATTCTGATATTGTTCATGATTGAGCATGCTTCTTTTACTGTTGTCCATGAGCCTGTACCCGTGTCCCACTTTTTGTAGACCTCTGCTGAGATTACACTCCTATTCAGGCAAGTCCAGTTGCACATCTTCATAATATGCACCCTACCCAGTTGTATATAATATCCTTGATAGCTGTCCTCTGCATTGTTTATGTAAGGAGGCTTATCTCACAAAGACATCTTCCCCATTGTTATGTCACCAGTAGTGGCTAATGTATTCCAGGTGGGGGTGCTTGCCTTAATGCCCCTTATTTTTGTGTAATCATATATGAGGGATCAAGTCCGTGGATCTTTTTTATTGGCTCGGTAGTGTAGTTTTTCTAGTTAGTTCATAAGATCATAGGAAGTTACTAGGCTAATGGCCCCAGGGGCTTTACAAGCCTAGCCAAGTTCAACCCATGTTCCCAAGGGTGTCTGGTTCAAGCAGACACTAAAATCAGCACCTGTTGCCTCTGTCCAAGAGGAACACAGGTGGAACCTCCAAGGTGAATTTCCAGTTACCCATCCAGTCGTCCAAATTACACTTAAATAGGGCCAGCTAGGAGCTTTGTTTAACATGAATAGGAAGCTTGTTCCAAAGGTAGGGCAACCTCTGTGAGACAAATGTCTCTCCAAGTTCTATTGATGTCATGTATCAGGTTAAGGTCCTTTGAGTGAGTGACCCGTGTGCCATTTGACTTGCGAATATGCAGCATTTCCATTAAAGCTGGGTCACAGATTGCTCTATATGCAAGGTACAGGTTGCCTCTGAGCAGATTGTATGACAGAGTAAAGTGACAATGATTTCAGTCTGTCTGCATAAGACAGATCTTAACGACCCCGAATTTCCTTTGTAAGGTACCTTTGTGGTCTCTCCAGTTGCCACAAGTGTTTGGAAAGGAACATACTAAAGGGAGCGTTGTACTCTATTATTGGCCTGATGAGGGAAGAGTACAGGGTGAGGTTATAACCTCTTTTTTTTTTTCCTGGAGGCAATACACTTACTTGTGAGATGAGCAATATGAAATGACGTTCTTACCACTGTGGAGACATGGTGATCGAAGTTAAAGTTGCTGTCGACCTGTGTGCCCAGATCTCTCACCACTGACTGTGTGCTTAGGGTATTGCTATGGATGTGGTAGTTTGCAGGAACATCACCCTTGCTGAAGGGGATGATTATGCATTTTTTTGCATTATGTTTAAGACCATGACTTTGGCACCAGTCATTAGTTTGTGTAAAACATTCTTGCAGGATGTTGACATTGCTAGGGTTTTCAGTGATCGCTCCCAGCTTGCAGTCATCAGCAAACTTTGTCAGCTATAGTCCTTTAGTTTTAGCCTGTACTTCAGAGAAGTAGATTCTGAACAGTAGGAGTCCCAGAACCGATCCCTGTAGAACACCACTGGTTATGGGTGTGCTGGAGAAGGTGGAGTCCCCTATTTTGACCATATGAGTTTTATACGTGAGCTAGTATGCAACCCACTTGGATTAATACCCAGCTGGGTGAGTTTATCAATGATGCCTGAGTGGGGGATTGGGTCTAAGGCCTAGGCTAAGTCTATGTAGGCCGTATGCACATATTTACCCTCATCTAGGGCTTTGGTGACTGTCTCAATGAAGTCCACCAAGTTTAACAGGTATGCTATCCCCTTGACAAAGCCATACTGGGTGGGGTTGAGCATTTGGAGATTTCCTGTAGCTTTGTTAATAAGGTCAGTGATGATTTGCTGCATGATCTTGCAGATAAGTCCAGTCAGGCTAATGAGTCTGTAGTTCCTGGAGTCTGTGGATGTACCCCCTTTGTGCAAAGGGATGACTGTAGCTGTTGTCCATTCTTCTGGGATAAAGCCAGTGCTTTGGCTGTCATTGAAAAGTGTGCTCAGTGGTGATGCTAATTACTGTTTTAACCCATGTAGAAAACAGCCCAGGATGTTGTCTGCTCCCATAGAGGCTGTGTTTTTGTCTTTTGAGAGGGCATTTAAGACTTGCTTCAGAGATACTAGGTGGGAGACAGGTGTTAGGGATGCTTTGGGGTGGAAATTGTCACTGAAGCTGTCAGCCAGTAGGTTTGCTATATACACAGGTTCTATACATGTAGTACTATTAACTATGAATTCAGTGCAAGTCTGGTCCTTACCTTTGAGGTTATGGATGTAACAAAAGAATGACTTGTGGATGTTCTTCATGTTTCACTGTTGCAGTCATCACATTTGGGTTATCTGCTTGCAGGTAGCCCTCAGTCGGCCTGATTATCAAAGTCTTGGTTCCTGCGTCGGTTGTTGTCTCATCTTCCATGACATCAGGTAGTCAGGGGTATAAAGCATGCAGCCGACACCATTACATCAGTCTTTCTTGCCGTGCGGTGCCTGAAGCAGAAGCAGTTCACAGGTGCCAGTCGGCCGACTCTTGAAATTTTCATTTTCGAGTTTCAGATCTGAAGTCTTCAAATAAGCTAAGTACCCCATTGGGGAACCTTTTTCTTGCTCTAAACTAATGTTAGTAAAAGTTAACAATTGTATTTCTTGTGGAAAGCAAATACCTCATAAAGATTTTCATTCGTATTACATTCCTTGCCTAGGCCCAAACCACGACGTACTTCGCTGTCGGTTTTGTGCCTTATTCAAACCTCGTACTATTCATAGTCGGTTCTTTTTCGCATCAAAATATTTTGGTACTCGGTTCAATTATCCAGAAATGGCTTCAGTAAGCCACCCGACTACTGACATTCTGAAAAAATGCAAAGATAAAGACAGAGACAGACCGCATAGGTCCAAAGCTGCTGACTACGCTTCTCCTAAGCTAGTCGCCAGTTCGCCGGTACTCAGTGAGGTGCTTTTGCAGCCCCTGATACCCACTATTTCAGATTTGCAGGCCTCTACTGAGACCCATTCGGAGTCCGGTATGCCACGAGATGCTTCTTCGACTGTGGAACCTACGGATGTCTCTACCTTAGATGGGTCCGGAGCCGCTGTGCAGGCACTGGCTTCTGAGGGTGTATTCAGGCCTACTGACTTGCATATTAAACCAATGCCATCTTCTTCTTCAAGGCCTAAAACTCGATCCATGCCCAGTAAACTGACGCCCAGACCACATGGTCAGGCCCCTATGCCTAAAAAACAAATTATAAGAATGGCTGAAGACCTTATTACTCTAATCGGGGGAAGCTACCCTTCTCCCAGTAAGAGACCTAGAACTGATTTTCCTTCTGATTCTTCTGATTAGGATTCTGAAATTTCTGTTTTTTTCTGATGACCAGGATTTGCCCTTATCTACCTATGAGGATTCTGATGCAGAGGATTCCATTCCCTCTGCTTCCTCCTCCAGAGGATTTCTCTTTTGGTGAAACCTTGCATACTCTTAGGGAGCCAGGATTACTCTGACTCCAAAAAGAGGCCTAGGGAATTCTTACTCCTACCTCAATGCAAGCCTTTAGCTATCCCTCCTGTACTGGACATTGTAGATGATGCCTTCTCAGAATCTAGCCTGGCCCCGACACCTTACCTCCTGCTCCCAGAAAACCTGATAGGTATTACAGGGTACCTGACTCTCACAAGTTCCTCTAAAAATCCTACTGTGGATCCTGAGACCATTTCACAGGGACCCAAGGGCATTAAGGCCACTACTGCCAAAAATCTTACCCGCTCTGATAGAGATTCCAGGGCATTGGATAGATGGGGGTAAGAAGGTATACACTTCTACAACATTAGCCATTAGGGCCTTAAACTGCCAGTTTCATATGTTGAAGTATCAGCAGCATATTATTTGATTGCTTAAACAGAAAATGATGCTGATTCCTGACTGTGCTGAAAATAAAGAATTCCAGGATTTAATGCATTCTTCTGAACAAGTGGGAAAACATAATTTGCAATGTGGTTTTGATTCAGCAGAGGCATCTTGCAGGGCTGCTGTCACTGGGTCTGTATTTAGAAGGCATGCTTGGCTTAAGGAGCAATCTTTGCCAGATCATGTTAAAGCAAAGTTACTGGAAGCTCCCTTAAACCATGACCGCCTGTTTGGCAACAAAGCAGAAGTACTACTTAAAAAGATGGAGGATAAAGCTAAATCTATGCAAACTGTTAAAGATTTCCTGCAAGTACAGCCTCCCATATTTAGTAGGCATTGGCTCTCTAAGAATCTGTCCTTTCCTGCCTCTTCCAGGCCTTTTCAGTCCAAACCCAGAACCAGCAGAACACCGAGGCTCCAGCCCCAGGGTGCTCACATGACTAAGCAATCGGGGGCTCCCACTTCCAAAGCAGGGAGTAGTAAGACTCCTCCCTATGGTAAATTGTCTGAATGACTTAACTTCAAACCTTCCAAGCCCTGCTCAACTGACTGTTCCTTTAGGGGGAAAGCTCGCCCTGCATGCAAAAAATTGGGAACTCATTACCCAGGACAAATGGGTTCTAAATATAGTTTCCCAAGGATACAGATTCCACTTCCACTCCTTACCAACCTCAAATGGTTGGCCAGTCCTACCCACAAATCAATGGGCAGAAGCTCAAAAGCAGGTTCTCTCTCTTTTAAGCATCAGGGCTATTCAGCATGTCCCACAAGAAGAATGAGGGCAAAGTTTTTACTCAAGACTTTTCCTGGTACCCAGTAAAGACAATTCCTGGTGTCCTATCCTGGACCTTTCTATTCTGAACACATTTTGGTAATCCCAAAATTCAAGATGCTAACTCTTCATCAGCTGCTTCCTATGCTAGGCAAAAATGCCTGGTTGTCAACACTGGATTTAAAGGAAGCCTACCTGCACATTACAATAAGGGAATCTTGCAGAAGATTCCTATGCTTCAGAGCAGGTTACATGCACTATCAGTTCTCTGCACTGCCCTTTGGCTTACCTACTGCACCCAGGGTATTCACAAAGTGCTTAGCTCCAGTTATTGCATTTTACAGGCAAATAAATATTCAAATATACTCACACCTGGACGATTGTCTAATTCAGGCAGAAAGCCAGGACATATTATTAAATCATCTGGCATTTGTAAAGAAATTGCTAATGTCTCTGGGGTACACCATAAATGTAAAGAAATCAAATCTTGTACCCTGCCAACAAATTGTATTCGTGGGAGCAAGCTTGAATACAACTTCCCAGATGGCCTACCTCACACCAGAGAAACAAGTTCATTTGACAACTTACTTTAATCTACTGGCCACAAAGACCCAGCTATCTGCAAGGAAAATACTGCAAGCACTGGGGTTCATGGCCTCTTGCATTCTACTAATTCCATATGCAAGACTGCATATGAGGAAACTACAGTGGTATCTAAAAAGCCTATGGTGTCAACCTTCACAGGATTTAGAATCAGTGATTCCTATCATACCTTGTCTAAAGATAGTTTCTTTGGTGGGCAGAGGCCTGCCACCAAACCAAGAGACTTGCCATTCACTCTAACCCCTGCTGCCCAAATCCTAACAACGTAAGCATCAGACTATGCATGGGGGGGCTCACTTGGCAGGGCAGTGCATTCAGGGCAAATGGAACTCAAGTCAAATGCACCTGCATATCAATCAAAAAGAAATATTAGCTGTACAGGATGCTCTGACAACCTTCAAGGACCAAATTCTTCCAGGGCAATTATTGGTAAAGACAGACAACACCACTGTTATGTGGTACATAAACAAGCAGGGGGGAACCCAGTCATACCCTCTCTGCAGACTAGCCATGGCTCTGTGGAACACAGCCTTCAGCCAAGTGCACCTACAGGCTCAATTCCTGCCTGGAAGCTAAATACAATAACAGATGACCTAAGCAGAAATCTCTTGGACCCACACGAGTGGAAACTGGAACCAAGGATATTCAACATGTTGAGAAACAAATGGGGGAGCCCAAAGATAGACCTGTTTGCCTCCCCTCAGAACTACCAATTGGACAAATTCTGCACAAGGACTCCTCACAAACAAGCTTGGAAAGTGGATGCCCTGTCCTTCATGTGGAAAAACCTAGCAGTTTATGCCTTTCCTCTGCATCTCCTCTCCAAAATGCTACTAAAGATCAAACAGGACAAACCAAGGAGGATACTGATTGCACCAGACTGGCCATGCCAACACTGGTACCTCCTCTTGCGCAGTGTGCTGCTGCTGGCACCATGGCACCTGCCTCAGACCCCTGCCCTGCTGTCCCAGCAGGAGGGCCAGATTCTGAAACTTACAGCCTGGCTAATTAGCTGACTTCTCCGTTACCATCCCTCAGTAAGTAAGTAATGGATGTCATACTGGAGGCAAGGAGGCCTAGTACTAGAAAATCCTATGCTGAAAAATGGAAAAGATTCTGTTCCTGGAGCCAAACACAGGGGATGGGCACAGCAGCGCCCAATTTACCCCAAATTCTTCAATACTTAACTGAGATGCTTCACAAGGGCCTTTCCTTTTCTTCCATCAAAATTCATGCCTCAGTCATTTCAGCACATTACAACACAGAACCACCCCTCTTCTCTCATCCACTGCTGAAGCAATTCCTCAGAGGTGCCAAAAACTTAAGACCACCCAGGAGAGCCCATATTCCAGCCTGGGACCTTAACTTTGTATTGGAAAAGCTCACTCTTCCTCCCTTTGAGCCAGCTGCAAATGCAGAGTTGAAATTTCTTTCTTGAAAAACAGCCTTCCTTCTAGCCATCACTTCAGCAAGAAGGGTGTCTGAATTACAGGTCCTCATGGCAGTGGAGCCTGTCATCATCTTTCATTCGGACAGGGTGTTCCTCAGGACTAATCCCTCCTTTATGCCCAAGGTGGTATCCAGTGTGGCCCTTAATCAGTCCATTCATTTGCCAACCTTCTTTTCTAATCCACAGAACAAAGGGGAACGAATACTACACTCCTTGGATGTGCACAGACAACTTAGATTTTACTTGGACAGGACTAAACCTCTCAGGTAATCTGAACAGCTGCTGGTGGCATTTGCTGCAGGGGCAGAGGGAAAGGCCATTTCACAGCAAACGATTTCTAAGTGGATAGGCCATTACATTCATTTCTGGTATAAGTACCATGGAAAACCTACCCCACAGGGGATAAGAACACATGCAACCAGGGCTGCATCTACCTCTACAGCCTTTCTCAGAGGTGATCGTACCAGGGACATCCTAGAAGCTGCTACATGGAGTTCTGTACATACCTTCACCAAGCATTACCACTTGCCAATTTTTTTCTAAATCCAGAGCTGGCTTTGCCACTGCAGTCTTGCAGGGCCTTTTAGCTGATCCAAATGCTATCTAATTACCTCCTCCCATCCTTACCTTTGGGAATCCACCCAAATGTGATGGCAGCAACAGTGAAACATGAAGAACATAGTACAGTTGTGTACTCTTACCATAAATGTAGATGCTCGAGTGTATTTGCTGTTGCAGTCCTGGTTACCCTCCCTCCAGCAGCCTGACTTCTATTGACTGTACCTCTATTCTCCTTTACTATACTTAAAGCTTTTTGGTTTATTTGCTTTTTTGTTGGATGTGTAACCTTGTATATAATTGCTTCCCATTATGGGGGCACCTGACATCTGGGGCAAGAAAAACTGATGTAATGGCGTTGGCTGCATGCTTTATACCCCTGACTACCTGATGTCATAGAAGATGAGACCGTAACTGACGCAGGACCCAAGACTTTGATAATCAGGCCGACTGAGGGCTACTGCAAGCAGATAACCCAAATGTGATGACTGCAACAGTGAATACACTCGAACATCTACATTTATGGTAAGTGCACACAACTGTACTTTATCCTTAGTTAGGGAAGCTAATTTGGAGTTGTAGTTGGCTTTGGAGAACTTCACCAGAATATATATTATATAGAAGTTAAGGAGGGACTGTTTCCTGTTTTCCTGCTTTGAGACTGTTCCATCCTACTCTTAAACAGCAATTTCTTTCTCCTATTGTATAGCCTATTAATGGCATTTGTCCACCAGGCAGGTTTGCTTTTCCTTGAAGTTCTTGCATTGGTTCTGTCAGGTATGACAGAGTCAATACAGTTTTACTGGTGCTTGTATAAAGCATTGGTGTATAATTCAGCATAGGTATCTGTTCCATCAATGGGAGGAGAGGCAGTGAAGCTATTTATGCTATAAGTAAAAGGTTGCAGTTGGCCTTGGAGATGTTTTTTAGTGCAGTTGTTGCTAAGGAGGGGGTGTCAAGTGTTACAGTTTCTTCAGCAAGACTGATTTGTGGTCAGATCTCACCAGGGATGGCCATACACTGGAGGAAGTGCAACAGTCCCCTGTGTTGGTGAGCACAGGGCCCAGGATGTTTGAGCCCCTTGTGGGTGTGTCGACCCATTCGTCCAGGGCATTAGAGTTAACAAATTCCAGGAACCTTTGGGCAAGTGAGTTAGAACGGGTGTAATTTACCCATTCTATGGATGGGTAACTAAAGTCATCCAAAACCATGGTGTTTGGCTGTATCTTGATTGACTCAAGTAGATCTAAATAGGCTGAGTGATGTCCTGATTTATGTAGGGGGTCCTATGGCTGGCAATGACCTGAAGAAGGGTCTTACCTTACACTCAGTTGCACCTGAAGTAATTCAAGGGAATTGTGCTGTTTAACCAACCTAGAGGTGTATTTATCTTTAATGAATATTAATACACCACCTCCTTTATTTCTCATGCCTTCAGTTTGTGGTCTGAACTTGTGGAAGGAAATGTAACAGGGTATAGCTTGGGTACTCTCCACAGTCTTAAATCACGTCTCAGTGACTGCACAAATGTCAGCATCTTCCAGGGTGAGGACTGCTTCCAGTGAGTGCAGTTTCTGGTTTAGACTCCTAGCATTTAGCAGCGTAACCATGAGGTTGTTTCTACAGGGTATTTTTACATCGGGAATTTTGTTCTTGTGTCTTTGCCTAAAAAAGGCACTATGGGGATGGAAAGAGCTTTAGCTAGTAACTGCAATCCCAAGGGTGACAGATGGAAGACCATCTCTGGCAAAGCATCGAGGTCTGTTGACCATGTCATCTCAGGCTGACAGATACTGAATCCCCTTTGAATGGCACCAGAAACTAAGCCATTGAGGTATCATCTTAGGTGAAGGTAAAAGGCTGGTTAAGGCTAGGAACATACCTGCCTGAGACACATAATCAGAGAGCTCAGTCATGTCTGTCTTCATGACACAATGTAACACAATGAACCTTGTAGCTGGTAGTGTTTTTTTTTTACTATGCAGAACTGTGTTGTATTTATATGCTGACATAGCTGATGTTTTCTGTTTATTGAACAACACATCAGTGTGAAAATGGTATTTGTGTAGTTAGATGCACTACAGCAACTGTCAGCATTTGGTGTTGATCCCTTTAGTTATGCAGAGTATGTCCAACTTGCATGTGATCCTGGGGTGGGGGGCAAATTTCCAGGTGTTCTCCTTGTACAGAGAGCTGTGACTATGCAGAGGCTTAAGACCAGGTATAGAGCCTTACCCCATTTTGCATCAGCTTTTATGAATCACAAAGAGCTGCGGTGTGATGTTTTACTCACACCAGCCCTGTTCTCATGGGTACAAGGTTCGTAACTAGCACTCGGCACATTCTTTTCTTTCTCACTTCCACTCCCTGCCACATGGCTGTTTCAGCTCTGAGCCGGGAATCTGTCTCCGGTAATTTGCATTATAGTCAGGGTTTCACTCCAGTATGCCACAGTACTGGGGGGGGGACATCATAGTAAGCCTTGCTGTCCCATGTTCCTGTAGGTGAAGTACTGAGGTATGTTTATAGAACTGGAATCCTGAATACAGCATCTGAAATACTTGTAGAATTCAGGGAACTGGTGGGGGCTTGCGGTAAGCCTTCCTGTGCTCTGACCAGGTATGTGAAACACCAGGTGTACTTATAGAGCAGGAATGTGAAATATAATTGTGTGTAGCAAGTAAGAACATAGGATGTGTTGTTGGGGCCAAGGGAGTTGGTGTTTTTTTAGATATTGCTGATCGAACTTGCTCTGAGGTATTTAAGAGTGAGGCGTAGTTGAAGACCAGTATGGGCATTGTAGAGGTATATGGCTGGGTTGAAATTAGATCTAAATTTGTCTGCTAGAACATTGGTGATGGCCTGTGGGTCAGAGATAGTATATGAAATGAAGCAGCCAACCGCTGATGATATGGCACACCATGCATGTGGACTGCAAGTGAATGTAATGTACTATTTGGAGTTAATAACATCTAAAAAGTGTAAAACCTAGCACATTTTTGAAACAAAACTGCACGTTTATATTGCAGATGGTAAGGGGGTTACATCATCTCCAGTAATTTGCTGCTTATACTTGCTTTCAAAAGTAGAACAATAAAATTTAAGCAATATTGAGTTTAATGCATCATTGAATTGCTAAAGTGGGCACACACTTATCTCTCTATTTGCTTCTGCATACTATATTAATGGGACTTGCCTAGTTATCCCTAATTAAGAGGATTTAATATCAGCAGACATCATTAAGGAGGATTCCCTGAAGCTGAAATGTGGTGGAGGGTGGAGCTGTAGTGACCAAACCAATATTTAACATATGTATATGTGTGTGTATTGGGGGGGGAGTGGGGGTCACGTCAAAACAGTAAATGAGAAGATTGAAGGTCCACTTAATGTAGCTTATCAGTGCAGATAATCAACTTGACAATGCACAAAACTACAAACAATTCCACTGAAGCCAGTAAAAGGACTGCTCAATGCTCTAACTGAAGGTCCACTTAATGTAGCTTGTCAGTGCAGATAATCAACTTGACAATGCACAAAACTACAAACAATTCCACTGAAGCCAGTAAAAGGACTGCTCAATGCTCTAACTGAAGGTCCACTTAATGTAGCTTGTCAGTGCAGATAATCAACTTGACAATGCACAAAACTACAAACAATTCCACTGAAGCCAGTAAAAGGACTGCTCAATGCTCTAACTGAAGGTCCACTTAATGTAGCTCATCAGTGCAGATAATCAACTTGACAATGCACAAAACTACAAACAATTCCACTGAAGCCAGTAAAAGGACTGCTCAATGCTCTAACTGAAGGTCCACTTAATGTAGCTTATCAGTGCAGATAATCAACTTGACAATGCACAAAACTACAAACAATTCCACTGAAGCCAGTAAAAGGACTGCTCAATGCTCTAACTGAAGGTCCACTTAATGTAGCTTATCAGTGCAGATAATCAACTTGACAATGCACAAAACTACAAACAATTCCACTGAAGCCAGTAAAAGGACTGCTCAATGCTCTAACTGAAGGTCCACTTAATGTAGCTTATCAGTGCAGATAATCAACTTGACAATGCACAAAACTACAAACAATTCCACTGAAGCCAGTAAAAGGACTGCTCAATGCTCTAACTGAAGGTCCACTTAATGTAGCTTATCAGTGCAGATAATCAACTTGACAATGCACAAAACTACAAACAATTCCACTGAAGCCAGTAAAAGGACTGCTCAATGCTCTAACTGAAGGTCCACTTAATGTAGCTTATCAGTGCAGATAATCAACTTGACAATGCACAAAACTACAAACAATTCCACTGAAGCCAGTAAAAGGACTGCTCAATGCTCTAACTGAAGGTCCACTTAATGTAGCTTATCAGTGCAGATAATCAACTTGACAATGCACAAAACTACAAACAATTCCACTGAAGCCAGTAAAAGGACTGCTCAATGCTCTAACTGAAGGTCCACTTAATGTAGCTTATCAGTGCAGATAATCAACTTGACAATGCACAAAACTACAAACAATTCCACTGAAGCCAGTAAAAGGACTGCTCAATGCTCTAACTGAAGGTCCACTTAATGTAGCTTATCAGTGCAGATAATCAACTTGACAATGCACAAAACTACAAACAATTCCACTGAAGCCAGTAAAAGGACTGCTCAATGCTCTAACTGAAGGTCCACTTAATGTAGCTTATCAGTGCAGATAATCAACTTGACAATGCACAAAACTACAAACAATTCCACTGAAGCCAGTAAAAGGACTGCTCAATGCTCTAACTGAAGGTCCACTTAATGTAGCTTATCAGTGCAGATAATCAACTTGACAATGCACAAAACTACAAACAATTCCACTGAAGCCAGTAAAAGGACTGCTCAATGCTCTAACTGAAGGTCCACTTAATGTAGCTTGTCAGTGCAGATAATCAACTTGACAATGCACAAAACTACAAACAATTCCACTGAAGCCAGTAAAAGGACTGCTCAATGCTCTAACTGAAGGTCCACTTAATGTAGCTTATCAGTGCAGATAATCAACTTGACAATGCACAAAACTACAAACAATTCCACTGAAGCCAGTAAAAGGACTGCTCAATGCTCTAACTGAAGGTCCACTTAATGTAGCTTATCAGTGCAGATAATCAACTTGACAATGCACAAAACTACAAACAATTCCACTGAAGCCAGTAAAAGGACTGCTCAATGCTCTAACTGAAGGTCCACTTAATGTAGCTTATCAGTGCAGATAATCAACTTGACAATGCACAAAACTACAAACAATTCCACTGAAACCAGTAAAGGACTGCTCAATGCTCTAACTGAAGGTCCACTTAATGTAGCTTATCAGTGCAGATAATCAACTTGACAATGCACAAAACTACAAACAATTCCACTGAAGCCAGTAAAAGGACTGCTCAATGCTCTAACTGAAGGTCCACTTAATGTAGCTTATCAGTGCAGATAATCAACTTGACAATGCACAAAACTACAAACAATTCCACTGAAGCCAGTAAAAGGACTGCTCAATGCTCTAACTGAAGGTCCACTTAATGTAGCTTATCAGTGCAGATAATCAACTTGACAATGCACAAAACTACAAACAATTCCACTGAAGCCAGTAAAAGGACTGCTCAATGCTCTAACTGAAGGTCCACTTAATGTAGCTTATCAGTGCAGATAATCAACTTGACAATGCACAAAACTACAAACAATTCCACTGAAGCCAGTAAAAGGACTGCTCAATGCTCTAACTGAAGGTCCACTTAATGTAGCTTATCAGTGCAGATAATCAACTTGACAATGCACAAAACTACAAACAATTCCACTGAAGCCAGTAAAAGGACTGCTCAATGCTCTAACTGAAGGTCCACTTAATGTAGCTTATCAGTGCAGATAATCAACTTGACAATGCACAAAACTACAAACAATTCCACTGAAGCCAGTAAAAGGACTGCTCAATGCTCTAACTGAAGGTCCACTTAATGTAGCTTATCAGTGCAGATAATCAACTTGACAATGCACAAAACTACAAACAATTCCACTGAAGCCAGTAAAAGGACTGCTCAATGCTCTAACTGAAGGTCCACTTAATGTAGCTTATCAGTGCAGATAATCAACTTGACAATGCACAAAACTACAAACAATTCCACTGAAGCCAGTAAAAGGACTGCTCAATGCTCTAACTGAAGGTCCACTTAATGTAGCTTATCAGTGCAGATAATCAACTTGACAATGCACAAAACTACAAACAATTCCACTGAAGCCAGTAAAAGGACTGCTCAATGCTCTAACTGAAGGTCCACTTAATGTAGCTTATCAGTGCAGATAATCAACTTGACAATGCACAAAACTACAAACAATTCCACTGAAGCCAGTAAAAGGACTGCTCAATGCTCTAACTGAAGGTCCACTTAATGTAGCTTATCAGTGCAGATAATCAACTTGACAATGCACAAAACTACAAACAATTCCACTGAAGCCAGTAAAAGGACTGCTCAATGCTCTAACTGAAGGTCCACTTAATGTAGCTTATCAGTGCAGATAATCAACTTGACAATGCACAAAACTACAAACAATTCCACTGAAGCCAGTAAAAGGACTGCTCAATGCTCTAACTGAAGGTCCACTTAATGTAGCTTATCAGTGCAGATAATCAACTTGACAATGCACAAAACTACAAACAATTCCACTGAAGCCAGTAAAAGGACTGCTCAATGCTCTAACTGAAGGTCCACTTAATGTAGCTTATCAGTGCAGATAATCAACTTGACAATGCACAAAACTACAAACAATTCCACTGAAGCCAGTAAAAGGACTGCTCAATGCTCTAACTGAAGGTCCACTTAATGTAGCTTATCAGTGCAGATAATCAACTTGACAATGCACAAAACTACAAACAATTCCACTGAAGCCAGTAAAAGGACTGCTCAATGCTCTAACTGAAGGTCCACTTAATGTAGCTTATCAGTGCAGATAATCAACTTGACAATGCACAAAACTACAAACAATTCCACTGAAGCCAGTAAAAGGACTGCTCAATGCTCTAACTGAAGGTCCACTTAATGTAGCTTATCAGTGCAGATAATCAACTTGACAATGCACAAAACTACAAACAATTCCACTGAAGCCAGTAAAAGGACTGCTCAATGCTCTAACTGAAGGTCCACTTAATGTAGCTTATCAGTGCAGATAATCAACTTGACAATGCACAAAACTACAAACAATTCCACTGAAGCCAGTAAAAGGACTGCTCAATGCTCTAACTGAAGGTCCACTTAATGTAGCTTATCAGTGCAGATAATCAACTTGACAATGCACAAAACTACAAACAATTCCACTGAAGCCAGTAAAAGGACTGCTCAATGCTCTAACTGAAGGTCCACTTAATGTAGCTTATCAGTGCAGATAATCAACTTGACAATGCACAAAACTACAAACAATTCCACTGAAGCCAGTAAAAGGACTGCTCAATGCTCTAACTGAAGGTCCACTTAATGTAGCTTATCAGTGCAGATAATCAACTTGACAATGCACAAAACTACAAACAATTCCACTGAAGCCAGTAAAAGGACTGCTCAATGCTCTAACTGAAGGTCCACTTAATGTAGCTTATCAGTGCAGATAATCAACTTGACAATGCACAAAACTACAAACAATTCCACTGAAGCCAGTAAAAGGACTGCTCAATGCTCTAACTGAAGGTCCACTTAATGTAGCTTATCAGTGCAGATAATCAACTTGACAATGCACAAAACTACAAACAATTCCACTGAAGCCAGTAAAAGGACTGCTCAATGCTCTAACTGAAGGTCCACTTAATGTAGCTTATCAGTGCAGATAATCAACTTGACAATGCACAAAACTACAAACAATTCCACTGAAGCCAGTAAAAGGACTGCTCAATGCTCTAACTGAAGGTCCACTTAATGTAGCTTATCAGTGCAGATAATCAACTTGACAATGCACAAAACTACAAACAATTCCACTGAAGCCAGTAAAAGGACTGCTCAATGCTCTAACTGAAGGTCCACTTAATGTAGCTTATCAGTGCAGATAATCAACTTGACAATGCACAAAACTACAAACAATTCCACTGAAGCCAGTAAAAGGACTGCTCAATGCTCTAACTGAAGGTCCACTTAATGTAGCTTATCAGTGCAGATAATCAACTTGACAATGCACAAAACTACAAACAATTCCACTGAAGCCAGTAAAAGGACTGCTCAATGCTCTAACTGAAGGTCCACTTAATGTAGCTTATCAGTGCAGATAATCAACTTGACAATGCACAAAACTACAAACAATTCCACTGAAGCCAGTAAAAGGACTGCTCAATGCTCTAACTGAAGGTCCACTTAATGTAGCTTATCAGTGCAGATAATCAACTTGACAATGCACAAAACTACAAACAATTCCACTGAAGCCAGTAAAAGGACTGCTCAATGCTCTAACTGAAGGTCCACTTAATGTAGCTTATCAGTGCAGATAATCAACTTGACAATGCACAAAACTACAAACAATTCCACTGAAGCCAGTAAAAGGACTGCTCAATGCTCTAACTGAAGGTCCACTTAATGTAGCTTATCAGTGCAGATAATCAACTTGACAATGCACAAAACTACAAACAATTCCACTGAAGCCAGTAAAAGGACTGCTCAATGCTCTAACTGAAGGTCCACTTAATGTAGCTTATCAGTGCAGATAATCAACTTGACAATGCACAAAACTACAAACAATTCCACTGAAGCCAGTAAAAGGACTGCTCAATGCTCTAACTGAAGGTCCACTTAATGTAGCTTATCAGTGCAGATAATCAACTTGACAATGCACAAAACTACAAACAATTCCACTGAAGCCAGTAAAAGGACTGCTCAATGCTCTAACTGAAGGTCCACTTAATGTAGCTTATCAGTGCAGATAATCAACTTGACAATGCACAAAACTACAAACAATTCCACTGAAGCCAGTAAAAGGACTGCTCAATGCTCTAACTGAAGGTCCACTTAATGTAGCTTATCAGTGCAGATAATCAACTTGACAATGCACAAAACTACAAACAATTCCACTGAAGCCAGTAAAAGGACTGCTCAATGCTCTAACTGAAGGTCCACTTAATGTAGCTTATCAGTGCAGATAATCAACTTGACAATGCACAAAACTACAAACAATTCCACTGAAGCCAGTAAAAGGACTGCTCAATGCTCTAACTGAAGGTCCACTTAATGTAGCTTATCAGTGCAGATAATCAACTTGACAATGCACAAAACTACAAACAATTCCACTGAAGCCAGTAAAAGGACTGCTCAATGCTCTAACTGAAGGTCCACTTAATGTAGCTTATCAGTGCAGATAATCAACTTGACAATGCACAAAACTACAAACAATTCCACTGAAGCCAGTAAAAGGACTGCTCAATGCTCTAACTGAAGGTCCACTTAATGTAGCTTATCAGTGCAGATAATCAACTTGACAATGCACAAAACTACAAACAATTCCACTGAAGCCAGTAAAAGGACTGCTCAATGCTCTAACTGAAGGTCCACTTAATGTAGCTTATCAGTGCAGATAATCAACTTGACAATGCACAAAACTACAAACAATTCCACTGAAGCCAGTAAAAGGACTGCTCAATGCTCTAACTGAAGGTCCACTTAATGTAGCTTATCAGTGCAGATAATCAACTTGACAATGCACAAAACTACAAACAATTCCACTGAAGCCAGTAAAAGGACTGCTCAATGCTCTAACTGAAGGTCCACTTAATGTAGCTTATCAGTGCAGATAATCAACTTGACAATGCACAAAACTACAAACAATTCCACTGAAGCCAGTAAAAGGACTGCTCAATGCTCTAACTGAAGGTCCACTTAATGTAGCTTATCAGTGCAGATAATCAACTTGACAATGCACAAAACTACAAACAATTCCACTGAAGCCAGTAAAAGGACTGCTCAATGCTCTAACTGAAGGTCCACTTAATGTAGCTTATCAGTGCAGATAATCAACTTGACAATGCACAAAACTACAAACAATTCCACTGAAGCCAGTAAAAGGACTGCTCAATGCTCTAACTGAAGGTCCACTTAATGTAGCTTATCAGTGCAGATAATCAACTTGACAATGCACAAAACTACAAACAATTCCACTGAAGCCAGTAAAAGGACTGCTCAATGCTCTAACTGAAGGTCCACTTAATGTAGCTTATCAGTGCAGATAATCAACTTGACAATGCACAAAACTACAAACAATTCCACTGAAGCCAGTAAAAGGACTGCTCAATGCTCTAACTGAAGGTCCACTTAATGTAGCTTATCAGTGCAGATAATCAACTTGACAATGCACAAAACTACAAACAATTCCACTGAAGCCAGTAAAAGGACTGCTCAATGCTCTAACTGAAGGTCCACTTAATGTAGCTTATCAGTGCAGATAATCAACTTGACAATGCACAAAACTACAAACAATTCCACTGAAGCCAGTAAAAGGACTGCTCAATGCTCTAACTGAAGGTCCACTTAATGTAGCTTATCAGTGCAGATAATCAACTTGACAATGCACAAAACTACAAACAATTCCACTGAAGCCAGTAAAAGGACTGCTCAATGCTCTAACTGAAGGTCCACTTAATGTAGCTTATCAGTGCAGATAATCAACTTGACAATGCACAAAACTACAAACAATTCCACTGAAGCCAGTAAAAGGACTGCTCAATGCTCTAACTGAAGGTCCACTTAATGTAGCTTATCAGTGCAGATAATCAACTTGACAATGCACAAAACTACAAACAATTCCACTGAAGCCAGTAAAAGGACTGCTCAATGCTCTAACTGAAGGTCCACTTAATGTAGCTTATCAGTGCAGATAATCAACTTGACAATGCACAAAACTACAAACAATTCCACTGAAGCCAGTAAAAGGACTGCTCATTGCTCTAACTGAAGGTCCACGTAATGTAGCTTATCAGTGCAGATAATCAACTTGACAATGCACAAAACTACAAACAATTCCACTGAAGCCAGTAAAAGGACTGCTGAATGCTCTAACTGAAGGTCCACTTAATGTAGCTTATCAGTGCAGATAATCAACTTGACAGTGCACAAAACTGCAAACAATTCCACTGAAGCCAGTAAAAGGACTGCTCAATGCTCTAACTGAAGGTCCACTTAATGTAGCTTATCAGTGCAGATAATCAACTTGACAATGCACAAAACTACAAACAATTCCACTGAAGCCATTAAAAGGACTGCTCAATGCTCTAACTGAAGGTCCACTTAATGTAGCTTATCAGTGCAGATAATCAACTTGACAATGCACAAAACTACAAACAATTCCACTGAAGCCAGTAAAAGGACTGCTCAATGCTCTAACTGAAGGTCCACTTAATGTAGCTTATCAGTGCAGATAATCAACTTGACAATGTACAAAACTACAAACAATTCCACTGAAGCCAGTAAAAGGACTGCTCAATGCTCTAACTGAAGGTCCACTTAATGTAGCTTATCAGTGCAGATAATCAACTTGACAATGCTCAAAACTACAAACATTTCCACTGAAGCCAGTAAAAGGACTGCTCAATGCTCTAACTGAAGGTCCACTTAATGTAGCTTATCAGTGCAGATAATCAACTTGACAATGCACAAAACTACAAACAATTCCACTGAAGCCAGTAAAAGGACTGCTCAATGCTCTAACTGAAGGTCCACTTAATGTACCTTAGTGCAGATAATCAACTTGACAATGCGCAAAACTACAAACAATTCCACTGAAGCCAGTAAAAGGACTGCTCAATGCTCTATTCATGGTTTAGTTAGGAAAAGACTTTTGAACAACACAAAATCATTCCACAGTTTTTCTGTTAAGAGAATGCATTTTATATTAGTAGAATCACTGAGCCCAGGAGGATTATCTGGCCTTGATCTTATTTGCCAGCTTGCCTCACAGACAGAGATGTTTATACATTTTTGCAGACTGATCAGATGAAGATGGTGAGATGTTTCAGAATTCCGAAAACACATAAAGATAAGGTACCTCCTCCAAACAGGCCAGTGGTGGCTACTGATCGTTATAAAATGGAAGCCATCTCCATTTCCTCAATCTGCTTGTTCAAGGGTCAGAATTTTATTTACAAAATTTTTGGAACTTACTCAAACTTTTAAGTGAAATTCAAGACATTAATGACTGCATTCTCGTATCCTTTGATGTAGTATCCTTGTATACTTTGCATCCAGCAAGAAATGGGTGTCGAATTTGTGAGATTTTACCTCACCAAGTATTCGGATTATGGAAATGATATGATCCACACCATTTGCACATTATTAGAAGTTGTACTTCTTTGTGTTCTAGGGCAAGTACTTTAAACAAATCTCAGGATTAGCCACAGGTTCAAGAGTGGCCCCAATATTTGTAATCCTGGTTATGGCTTAATGGGAGCAGTGTTCCTGAAATCCCACATTTTGTTTGGGAAGCAGCCTTTTACAGAGGATTCATAGGTTCATAGGTGTGTACTAGGCCGACGGCCCTGGAGCCTTTACAAGCCTAGCCCATAGAAGTGCCCTGGCATCATGCCAACATTAGTTCCTGGTGCCTCTATCATGTAGAACCACCGGAGTGATCCCCGGGGTGAACTTTCTATTTCCCATCCACTCATCAAGATTTCTCTTGAAGAGGGCCAGTGAGGTGCTCTGCTTGACATGTATGGGAAGTCTATTCCAGAGCATGTGCAGTCTCTGGATTATGAACCTGCCCCTCCAGCATGTTCTGTTGATTGTGGTAATGAGGTTGAGGTCTCTGGAGCGTGTGGTGCGGAGAGATTGGGATTTCTTTAGGTGTAAGCAAACACCAAGATACGCTGAAACACACCCGTTTAATAGCAAAGCTTTCAGGTACAAACCCTTTATCAATACTCATACAGGTTACAAATAAAATCAAACATTTAAATAGAAGCCAATAAAGCACATGACCAGCAGCCAAAGATCATGTGATGAGAGTTTGTTTAAAAAAAAAAAAAAATATATATATATATATATATATATATATATATATATATATATATATATATATACATAAACTTTAAAATACAATTATTTCAGTACTGAATGTTGTAATTTCACTAATATAGGCTTTAGTGTGACAGCAACATTCAAACCAGGCATCTTGTCAGCTGAAAGTCTTAAAATCCATTCAAATTCTTTTAAATCTAATAAATTGTTAATGTCACCCCCCCCTCATGGATAGACACACTCTATCAATAACGCGAAATTTAAACTTGTGTTGATCGCCACATAAGGATATATGCCTGTATAAGGCATTCCTATTATTCCCTCTCCGTATCTCTGATGTATGCTCAATGATACGGTCTTTTAATCTTCTCGTAGTCTTACCTACGTAAAAACATTGGCAAGACGTGCATGTAGCTAAATATATCACATTAGTTGAAATGCATGTTGCCATGAGATTAAACTTGTATATAATCCCACTTACCGGATGCTTAAAGTCTAAACTATTTTCTTTATCTGTTATATCAGGGCAGCAACTACAGTTCAGACATTTTAAAGTTCCATATGTGTTAATATTATTCACTTCAGTTGAATTTTTAAAATCCTTATAACCAAGCTTACATTTAAAATTTGCCATGTTTTTATAAGAAAATAGTGGTCTGTCACCAATAATGGATTTAATTTCACTGGATGCCAATAAAACAAACCCAATTTTTCTTTATAATGTTCCTTACAAACCTAGTCATACAAATAAAAGTAGCAACATATCTTAGGGTATCACGATTTCCATGTGCTTCAATATTTTCATTCTGGTGTTCATCCATAAGGAATAAAGGTTTTAAACCTAAATGCCTATTATTTATAGTATCCATTTTAGCTGTTTCTAATACGCTGTCTGGATAACCACTATTTCTAAATTCATTAATGGTTTCATCCAGCTGCGACATGAAGAGACTATCATTCGTGTTAAGTCTACATATTCTATTGAATTGTGATTTAACTATACCATTAAAAACATGTGATGCATGCATGCTGGTATAGTGAACATACCTGCATGCATTTACCACTTTTTTATGTACTGTGGTATACATTACGTTGTCCTGTATCCCTATTTTAAGATCTAAGAAATTAATGAACACATCAGAAAATTCTATTTTAAACTTTAAGAAAGTAGTGGATTCATTCAAAAAGTGTACAAACTGTAACAAATCATCCACATCACCTTTCCATATGAGGAAACAATTGTCCACAAACCATTGGTAAAACAATATAATATTGACATATGGACTAGTGTCATTTACGACAAACTTCTTTTCCCATATAAAAAGTACCAAGTTTGCATACGTGTTAGCTACGGGCGTACCCATAGCAACACCAGTATTTTCCATATAAAATTGACTATCAAATAAAAAAATATTATTATTCAAAACTAGGTTTAATAATAAACATAATGTTTCAATATCCCTTGTTACAAACGTAGAAGAGTTGTTTAAAAACTCACAAATTGATTCTATCCCAAACTCATTAGGTATAACTGCAAACAAGGATGTTATATCTAAAGTTACCAGTAAAAGCCTCCTGTTCTGCACTACATCCTTGCCCATATTATTATACCATATTCTTAGTTTTCTAATAAAATCTGGTGTATCTTTCAAGATGGTATCACATTTTTCTAATAAAGGCTGCAACCTTCTATGTAAATAGACTGAAATAGGTTCAGTCAACCACCCCTTCCCAGAAACAATAGGTCTCATCGGTGGTTGAGATAGTGACTTGTGAATCTTAGGTAGACCATATAATTGTGGGACGACTGGACAAGGAACAGTAAAAAAATGAAATAAGTCAAGTGTTATATCATTAGAAAGTTGTAAGTCATAAATTGCCATATTGACCATACTTATACATTTTTTCACATCAGCATGCATAATAGTTTTAAAAGCATCAGCATCATCTAACAATTTCAAAACAGCATTCTGATAATCTACCCTATTCATAATTACAATAGCCCCTCCCTTATCTGCCTGTTTAATCACAATATCTTTATTACTTTGCAGATTCATAAGGGCTGTGTATTCCTCATAACTTAAATTATATGTTTTGCTAACAGCATAATTTTTATTGTCATACAAGATTCGTAAGTCCCTCTCACACAAATCATGGAAAGCAATTACTACTGGGGGGTTCACAGGTACAAAAGTACTACGCCTTTTGCAAATACCAACATCATGGTAATCATTATTAAACATAAGTTTTAAGCTTAGATTCCTAACAAACTGTTTCAGCTCAATCATGAGGGGGGGTGACATAAACAATTTATTAGATTTAAACGAATTTGAATGGATTTTAAGACTTTCAGCTGACAAGATGCCTGGTTTGAATGTTGCTGTCACACTAAAGCCTATATTAGTGAAATTACAACATTCAGTACTGAAATAATTGTATTTTAAAGTTTATGTATATATATATGTATATTTTTTTTAAACACAAACTCTCATCACATGATCTTTGGCTGCTGGTCATGTGCTTTGTTGGCTTCTATTTAAATGTTTGATTTTATTTGTAACCTGTATGAGTATTGATAAAGGGTTTGTACCTGAAAGCTTTGCTATTAAACGGGTGTGTTTCAGCGTATTTTGGTGTTTGCTTATTGCTTATTTCTATCGTTGGCAGCTGGTTGGACTATTATTTCTTTAGGTGTAACATTTCTATCAGGGCTGGGTCAAACATGGCTTTGTAAGTCAAGCAGAGATCACCTCTTAATAGACGATATGAGACAGAGAAAAGCTGGAGTTTCTTAAGTCTGTCCATGTAGGGCCTAGGATCTTCTTCATGAGGTACTTTTGTGTCCTTTTCAGCTGTTGCAGGTGTTTAGTGAGGTACATGCCAAATGGGGCATTATACTCGATGATTGGTCTAATGAGGGAAGAGTAGAGACGGACTATGTCCTCTTTCTTCCTGGATGCTAAACCTTTGGTAATGAGATGTGCCACATATGACTTTCTGACCGCAATGACAATGTGGTGGTCGAAAGAGAGGTTGCTGTCAACCTATGTCCCCAGATCTCTTATAACGCCTTCAGAGTTCAGTGGGCTACCATCAATGTGGTGATTAGTGGGAACTGAGTTTTTCCCAAAGGGAATGACGACCCATTTTTTGGCATTAAGCTTAAGGCCATGATTTCAACACCAGCTGCTGGTCTTAGTGAGGCCTTTCTGTAGGATGTCTACATCACTTGAGGAGTTAATAATGGCTCTCAGCTTGCAGTCATCGGCAAACTTGGTCAGCCAGAGTCCCTCCGCATTGGCCCGGACTTCCGAGAGGTTGATGCCAAACAGGAGAGGACCCAGGACCGATCCTTGTGGGACGCCACTCTTGACTGGCTAGCAGTCTGACTTGGAGTCTGCTACTTTCACACTGTGGGTTCTATCAATGAGCCAATTTGCAACCCCACCTAGTGATATAGGGGTTGATGCCTAGTTTGGTGAGTCTGTCAATAATTCTTGAGTGGGGAATGGTATCAAAGGCCTTGACCAGATCGAGGTAGGCTGTATGAACTGCCTTGCCCTTATCCACAGCTCTGGTGACTGACTCACAGTAGTCGACCAGGTTGAGCAGCCATGATCTACCCTTCACAAAACCAAATTGCGTGGGATCCAGAGTTTGGAGAATCCCTATATCCTTGTTAATTAGGTCCATGATGATGCGCTCCATAGCCTTACATATCAGACTCGTCAGGTTAATGAGGCGATAATTCCTAGGGTCTGTAGTCGCTCCCCCTTTATGGAGAGGGATGACTGTATAGCAGTGCACCATTCTGTAGGGACAAAGCCTGAGGTGAGGCTGTGATTGAACAGGGCACACAGGTGTGGTGCCAGTTCACTTTGTAGTTAATTTAGAACACAGCCAGGGATATTGTCGGGTCCCATATAAGCTGTATTCTTGGCCCTGGACAATGCAGCTTTAACCTGTGTTGCAGTAACGCTGAGTGCCTGGCATTCGTCTGGTATTGTGATTGGCCCTTGGGGGGGGGGTAAAGTTGGCACTGAATCTGTCGGCCAGTATATTGGCAATATCTGTTGGCTCAGTATAGGCGGTAACATTGTGCAGTAACTCATGGCAAATCTGGGTATTGCCATGAAGATTCTTGATATAACTGTAGAAGGCTTTGTGGTTGTTTTTAGTGTTTGCTGCAATTCTGCTTTAATAGCTAGATTTAGAGGTTTTGATTAGGAATCTCTCAGCTTTTTGTTGAGACTAATAGGGAAGTTTTTCCAGTCTTGGGACTTCACGTTTTTCTGCAACAGTTTCTTCCTTCTGTTGTAGAGTTTGTCAATGGCAGGGGATCACAAGATTGCCTTCCTTTTTTTTAGAGGAGAGTGTCTTGGTTCTGTTGGGTATGGCTAGTTCCATGCATTTATGTATGTGTTCGTACAGTGCATTGGTGTATGATTCATCAGTCATGCACCTATTTTCCGTTTGCATAGGTGCCATGAAGTTAGCCACCTCTGTTTTTCAGGAGCCCAAAGTTCAGCTTTAGAGAAGTTTTTCATGGTGGTTACCTTTGCTGGTGGTATGGGTGAGATGTGGATTTCCATGGTAATTATTTGTGGTCAGATCTAACCAAGGAGGAATTAACTACTGGTGTTGAGCAACGGTTGCCCATGTTAGTAATAACCAGGTCAAAAATGTTGCTTCTTCTAGTGGGGCTAAGAATGAACTGGTCCAGCACGTTGGAATTAATGAATTCCAGGAAGCGTTGGGCAACTGTATTGGTCAAAAAATAGGTTGAAAGGTATGGTGGGAAAGCTCTACTGTATTTACACCAATTGATGACCTCTTCTTGGTGTGGAAAGGCACTGAGAGAGAACTGAACAAACTATATGCCTTCATGAATTCCAGCACTTCTTTTTTGAAATTTACATTGAGTGGCTATGGGACAACAATCAGCTACTTGGATGCCATGTTATCATTAGAAGGAGGGCACCACTAAGTTTGTGAGTAATACACTTTTGTAAACCAATATCTGGACAAAAGAAGTTTACATCCCTACCACATGAAGAAAGGGGTTGTAAAAGGACAATTTATAAGACTCGACACACTCACCGGTGAGGACATGATCTTTGAAGAAGGTCATTAAAAACTGTTTATTGAAATAGGTTCCGATTTGGATTGGCTAAATAACATCATCATAGAAATGTATTCACTAAAGCTGAATAAAGCTAGACCAATTTTGAGAAGACTTCAGTCTGAAATTGATTCTGATAAGAAAACAGCATTTACTAACACCAACAATTCACTGACTAAAAAACTCCACAACTCACTCTAAAACCACTATGAGTGGCTCCGCTGACCAGCACAATAAAGGTTGTCCTCCACTAATCTTCCAATGGTAATCCAAAAATTACGACTCACGAGTCACAGGCAAAGAAGTTTTAATGCACCAAAAATAAAAATGGACAACAGACAACAGATTTAGCGCGCTTTCGTCTCGTATCCTGAGACTTCCTCAGAATCAATAAAAACTCAATTTACTCCAGTTTAAATACTCATTGTGGCTAGCAATCAGTCGTCATGGCAATAAATCTTCATAGCTACATATTGTCATAGCAATGCAATTAATAAATATATTTCCTTACATAATCATTCATTTGTCAACAAACATATACTTAAATGTATATCTTGGGAAAGTTCATGTTACTTATTCAATTTCTGTGAAGGCATAGTATAAACCAATATATGTATATATATATATATATATATGTTAAAATATATGTGTATATATAAAATAGATAGATATGTAAAACATATATGTAATTGAGCATTAAAAATGAACAATTCATTGACTAAATATAGTAGAGCTTTCCCACCATACCTTTCAACCTCTTAGAGCAAGAAAGCTGGACAAAGCCACAAATAAACGTGGGATAAAGGCCCCAAAATAGGGCCAATTTTTAAATACTGCTCTTACAAACTTAGAAAGTAGAGTAACAGGTTTTGCATTAGTGTGAATTTTCTAAATGGTATGAAGAGTGAAACTCAGATGTTTGTCATTATTTTCTAACTTCAGTGTTTAATGATTTGCCACAAATTTGCCAGAAAACCACAATTTTATGAAAAATGTACCAAAAATATGAGACAAAAATCTGGACATTCTGCGAAAATCTGCACAGTTGAAAGGAATGTTTCCTGCTACCCATCACCAGTGACACGTATCTCATCCGAGATGTGTTAAAAGAAAACTGGAAAATTATTTTGGGTAATGCAGATTTATCAAAGATTCTAAATGCTGGTCCCTCTTTCATTTATAAAAGGATTCAGAATGTAAAATCCTTGTTGGGTCAGCAAAGAAGAGCATTGAGCACACAAAACTCCTTTGGCACCTACAAGTGTGGAAAATGTAAGCACTGCCACTTCATTATCAAACAGTTTGAATATAAATGTACAACTGCAATTCACAGGGAGTGGTCTGCCTGGCTACCTGTGATTGGAAGGGGTCTGCCTTGGCCACCTGTGATTCCTGCTCTGGATTTTACGTAGGAAAAACTGTGAGGAAGCACCACAACAGTGTATGAACACAGTTTAGCCATTAAGAAAAAGGACAGTGGTAACACTCTGGCTAAGCATTCCTTTACTTGTCCAAATTTCAGAAAATTTCAGTTCTTTGTACTGGATTCAGGGAGTATGGACGAATTTGTTGGACACTATAATGTCCTGCTAGAATGCTGTGAGCCCAGTTGGCAAATACGATTAAGGGCAGATAATACTTCCTGAGCTCAATGATTCTGTTAATATAAAATGCATTCTGTTAGCACAAAAACTGTGGAATGATTTTGTGTTGTTCAAAAGTCTATTTCTAACCAAACAATGAACAGAGCATTGAGCGGTATAATTTTGATGCATTTATTGCTTCATAGAGTTTCACTGCATGAGTACATTACTTGTTTCATTAAGTATGTTTTTAGATACAGTGTTTCTTTACATATAAAAGCTGTTCACAAGATTGTTTGATTGGGTCAAGTGGGCCTTGTGATGTCATAACTCCATTTTTAAATGTTAGATCTGATTATGTAGTTTTCTCTCTGAAGAAATCCAAGGATATATTAAATGAACGAAAGTGCTTACTTAATCCAGACTAGTGTTTCTTTTACTGGCTTTAGTGGAATTATTTGTTTTGTGGTTTCATTTATTTATTTAATGCTGCTTTGGTTATTTTTTGTGCTTTTTATTCCAGCGGTATGCCAGTATGTTTGGAAGCTTGTCTCCCCAAGATGAAATTTAGATCTCTCCACCCACCAAATCCCTGAGAACCTGGTTCTGCTTACATAAAGGCTTACAGCTGCAGTACTTGATGTTTGTGGATTATTGGAAAGTTTTAAATCCAGGAGCCGTACACATGTATTACCAGGAACATCTAACAATCTGGTATTTTTCTTAAACCCCACAGAACAAATATCATGCACCCAGGTTTATCCTGCCATTTTTAATGAAACATTGACAGTGAATATACAAGGTACAATTTATGCGACAAAATATTTAAAAGTATTGATAACTCTTTTGTGACACTGCTGTAGGATTTAATTATTGCACAGATTCTGTTTCTAGAAGCAACACCTTACGTGTTATTGATTTTGAACGCTGCAAAAGGGACATTTTTCAGATAGAAAGTTTGGTGTTTAAGTACAAACAATGGCAATATGAAATATTATACCTGGAAGAGAGTGTATTAGCTCTGAAACTAGTTCCTTTAGGTCTGAGAATCAACAAGTTTTCAAACACTGTAAAACCGGGAGACCATTTGTTCTGTAAGCTAGTCAAATTGTTTAATAGTACTGGTATTTCATTAATGAAATTACTTGTCGAGGATGACAAATTAAAAGTTTGTCAACTTGAGGAGGACATCTACAAGTTGGATGATCTCATTAAGAACAATGGTTGCTCTCTGCTATCAGGCAAATTGTACAACAGCATTTCAGCTAAAGCCAATAGATTGGTGGCTACTACTATAACAGGAAACGAGGAAGCTCAAGAGGGATAAAGAAGTTTACCAATCAGATTTGGCTTATTGTGTTAGTATAAAAAGAAACACAAATTATAAGGCTGGTACTGGATATTCAGTTGAGACAACAGGGCTGGAATCAGATTCTAATACGAGGACAGGGGAACAATCAAACCCAGTGAATCAAGTTCCCACTGACCATCCACCTGTTCTTTCACCAGCTCCTTTTTTCTTAAACTCCCCCAACAATATAAGGACACCACAGTGGTCAAACAGGGGGAATAAGCAGATCAAGGGAAAAGGAAAAAAAAAAACAGAAAAAAATAGGCAGACAAACAGAGGCTCTAAATCTTAGCAATATGACTTTAAATGACCATCATTTATCAATACTGGCAAAAGGCTTTTCATTCATTCCAACACAACCAGCTAATATTGCTCAAGTCATGACTGATTTGAAGTTATATGTGTGGAAATTTAATTTGCAATATGTACTACACAACATCCCACAATTCGGTAGGAAGCCAGACTCTCTTCCTAAGAGAAGCAGCTGTAACCCCTCTCTTCAGCACACCATTCAGGTCTTCCATGACGTATGTGAGGAGAACCTAAGACAGAAACTGGGTAAAAAAAACTGTATAGTTTGTCCTTAGAAGAAAAACAAGCTCTAAGAGGACTGTCCACTAACAAAGAAATATGTGTAAATAGAGTTAAAGGGGGTATGATTGTGATCATGAACACAAGGATTACAACTCAGCCATGGAGAGCCTAGCAGATAAAGGGAATTACGTGGAAATCTTAGTGGATAACATTATTAAAAGTTTCACCAACATTGACACCATCTTGTTTCACTCGCTGGTACCTTAGACAATGATGTTTATACATTTTTGAGGACTGATCAGCCAAAAATGGCAAGATTTTTCAGAATCTCGAAGACACATAAAGATAAGGTACATCCTTCATTCAGGCCAGTGGTGGCTGCTGGTCATTATAACATGGAAGCCCTCTTCGTTTTATTGGACCATCTCCTCAATTCGGTTGTTCAAAGGTCAGAATTCTAGTCAAAAGATTCTTGGCACTTAAACTGTTAAGTGAAATTCAAGATATTAATGATGACTACACCCTTGTTTCCTATGACATAGTATCCTTGTATACTTGCATCCAGCAGGAGACTGGTTTCAAATTTGTGAGATGTTACCTCACCCAGTATTTGGATTTTGGAAATATGATCCCCACACCATTTGCACATTATTAGAAGTTGTACTTGTTCAACTTCTTTGTGTTTCATGGCAAATACTTTAAGCAAATCTCGGGAGTAGCCATGGGTTCAAAAGTGGCACCTGTATTTGTGTACCTGATCATGGCTTGGTGGGAGCAAGTGTACCTGATATCCCATGTTTTGTTTGAGAAAGTAGCCTTTTATAGAAGATTCATTGATGACCTCTTCTTGGTCTGACCAGACAGAGAGAATTGAACAAACTGTAGGACTTCATGAATTCCAGCACTTTTTTTTTTTTTTAATGTACAATTTAGCATCTTTTGGGAGACCATCAACTGCTTGGATATTATGTTATCACTAGAAGGAAGCACCACTGAATTTGCAAGCAAAATCTGTAGAAAAGAGTTTTGTAAACTAATACCTGCACAAAATAAGTCTATACCCTTACCACATGAAGAAAACGGTTGTAAAAGGATAATTTATAAGACTCCGCAAGCTCACTAGTGAGGACGTTGATCTTTGAAGAATAAGTCATTTTTTTTAAAACACAGGTTATACAAAAAGGTTATGATTTGGATTGGCTAAATAAATTTTTTTCAGAAGTGCATTTACTAAGGCTGAATAAAGTTAGACTAGTTTTGAGAAATTGATTTTGATAAGCAAACAATGTCTACTAACACCAGCAATTCACTGTCTAAATACAGTAGAGTGTTCCCAATACCCATGACCAGTGACATGTATCTCATCAAGGATGTATTAAAAGAAAACTGGAAGATTATTTTGGGTAATGCAGATTTATCTAAGATTCTAAATGCAGGTCCCCCTTTCATTTATAAAAGGATTCAGAATGTAAAATCCTTATTGGGTCAGCAAAGAAGAGCATTGAGCACACAAAACTCCTTTGGCAGCTACAAGTGTGGAAAATGTAAGCACTGCCACTTCATTATCAAGCAGTTTGAATATAAATGTACAACTGCAATTCACAGGGAGGGGTCTGCCTGGCCACCTGTGATTGGGAGGGGTCTGCCTGGCCACCTGTGATTGGGAGGGGTCTGCCTGGTTACCTGTGATTGGGAGGGGTCTACCTGACCACCTGTGATTGGAAGGGGTCTGCCTGACCACCTGTGATTGGGAGGGGGCTACCTGGCCATCTGTGATTCCTGCTCTGGAGTTTACATAGGAAAACTGTGAGGAAGCACTAGGACAGTGTATAAACAGTTTAGCCATTAAGAAAAAGGACAGTGCTAACACTCTCGCTAAGCATTCCTTCACTTGTCCAAATTTCAGAAATTTTCAGTTCTTTGTACTGGATTCAGTGAGTCTGGATGAATTTGTTGGACACTATAATGTCCTGCTAGAATGCTGTGAGTCCAGTTGGCAAATACGATTAAGGACAGATAATCCTCCTGGGCTCAATGATTCTGCTAATATAGAATGCATTCTGTTAGCACAAAAACTGTGGAATGATTTTATGTTGTTCAAAAGTCTATTTCTAATTAAACAATGAATAGAGCATTGAGCAGTATAATTTTGATACATTTATTGTTTCATAGTTTCACTGCATGAGTACATTACTTGTTTCATTAAGTATGTTTTTAGATACAGTGTTTCTTTACATTTACAAGCTGTTCACAAGATTGTTTGATTGGGTCAAGTGGGTCTTATGATGTCATAACGCCATATTTAAATGTTAGGTCTGATTATGTCTTTTTATCTCTGAAGAAATTCAGGGATATATTAAATGAACAAAAGTGCTTACTTAATCCAGACCAATGTTGGAGACTTTCTTTTACTGGCTTCAATGGAATTCTTTGTTTTGTGGTTTCATTTATTTATTCTGCGCCATTTTGGTTGTTTTTTTTCCACCTTGAGAATGGTGGTATTAGTGATGACAGGCTCACAGAATTATCCATACCCCTGTTGGCATGCGATAACTAGATTTGTACTACTAAGAACAAGATAATAGTAACATAGGCTCCTGCTCCCCGTGCAGAGATCTTAACACAGCTCATCAAATTACTACTAGTTCTGTACTTACCCATTTCTTGTGCAAACATTTCCAGTGATATGTGGTGTTCAGCAAGTCAGAGATGTCTGACTTCTGCAGGGGACCCACCAAAGCGTTTTCCAATGACTGTGTGGCTTGCACTTAACAGTACGGCAGGGGGTGGAGAGTGGTGGAGAAAATTGGAGGGCTTAGCAGTGATCCATGAGGAAGGCAGTGAGGGGGAATGGCTGTTGCTGCTCTGTAACCTCACCCTGCTGTCCTGAAAGGATGCTTCAGAACCAGTACAACTGATTTATGGAAAGGCACGCAGTTTTAAAACTGCAATGAACTGTTATCCATTTTAAACAAAGGGAGTTTGGGTGTGCACAAGAGTTGTAGCTTCAGAACACAGTTATGTTAAGCCTTTCAGACATGCACAGCTATGAAGTTTAGAGAAGTCAGTGATAGTGAATACCTTACTTAACAAGCATTTTCTTGAACTGTTCTAGAATAAATGTCTCCTCAGGAGAAGACCGAAGATATTTTTGTTGTCTATGGTGATGTTTGAAAATAAACTTTCCTTCTGTCCTGTATTATCGTATGTCATGTTGGTCTGATAGAGACATGTCCGAGTGTCGTTTGCTTGTGTTATGCACTGCCATCTTTCATCCAGCTGTTCATGCTGTTTAAGGGCTTATGAACCAGTTTAAGGTATTTTGTTATATTAGAGAAAATGTGGTATGTAGTTGTAGTCTCTCCTGATGTTGATTTTGTTACAAAACCCTACCTTCTGTGCATCAGCTGTGACCTTATTTTTAAATCTGATTCCTATACAACATTATATTCTGGTTTTGGAGAATGTATCCTATATTCATGACAGGCCTCAAAGCCCATCTGCATTTTCCCTTTTAATTGAAGGTATACTCCATGGCTGACCATGATGCCATATCCCACATATTACTTTGCTTTCTGTCCCAGCACTGTACCTGTCTCATTTATCATCACAGAGTTTTGTGCTTCAAATCACTTCAGCTTTTTCATACTCGAGAATGCCATCTACTCTTGTGTATTTACTTGTGTATTTTGGGATTATTGCAGCATTTCACTATCTGCAGCTGTTCTGGGCATGGATAAATTATGTAATCAGCAGATTTATGTAACCCATTGGTAGCTGCGAAAGAAGAGCTTTTGACTTATAGCTGAGCCCTGAGTTTCCTAACTAGTTCCATTTGGACTGTTTAGATGTGCTGTGGTTTAAATCCTTCAAGTACTGTTGGAGAGACATTCTGAATCCCATTTCATAACAAATGGAGCAATCCTTGCATTCTGAAGCCCACTTCATAACAAATGACGTGATCCTTGCATTCTGAAGCCCACTTCATAACAAATGGGAGCGATCCTTGCGTTCTGAAGCCCACTTCATAACAAATGGGAGCGATCCTTGCATTCTGAAGCCCACTTCATAACAAATGGAGTGATCCTTGCAATCTCAAGCCTACTTCATAACAACTGGCGCGATCCTTGCATTCTGAAGCCCACTTCATAACAAATGGAGTGATCCTTGCATTCTCAAGCCCACTTCATAACAACTGGCGCGATCCTTGCTTTCTGAAGCCCACATCATAACAAATGGAGTGATCCTTGCATTCTGAAGCCCACTTCATAACAAATGAAGTGATCCTTGCATTCTGAAGCCCACTTCATACCAAATGGAGTGATCCATGCATTCTGAAGCCCACTTCATAACAAATGGAATGATCCTTGCATCCTGAAGCCCACTTTATAACAAATGGGAGCGATCCTTGCATTCTGAAGCCCACTTCATAACAAATGGAGCAATCCTTGCATTCTGAAGCCCACTTCATAACAAATGGAGCAATCCTTGCATTTTGAAGCCCACTTCATAACTGGCGTGATCCTTGCATTCTGAAGCCCACATCATAACAAATGAAGTGATCCTTGCATTCTGAAGCCCACTTCATAACAAATGGAGCAATCCTTGCATTCTGAAGCCCACTTCATAACAAATGAAGTGATCCTTGCATTCTCAAGCCCACTTCATAACAAATGGAGTGATCCTTGCATTCTCAAGCCCACTTCATAACAAATGGAGTGATCCTTGCATTCTCAAGCCCACTTCATAACAAATGGAATGATCCGTGCATTCTGAAGCCCACTTCATAACAAATGAAGTGATCCTTGCATTCTCAAGCCCACTTCATAACAAATGGAGCGATCATTGCATTCTGAAGCCCACTTCATAACAAATGGAATGATCCGTGCATTCTAAAGCCCACTTCATAACAAATGGAATGATCCTTGCATTCTGAAGCCCACTTCATAACAAATGGAGTGATACTTGCATTCTGAAGCCCATTTCATAACAAATGGCGTGATCCTTGCATTCTGAAGCCCACTTTATAACAAATGAAGTGATCCTTGCATTCTGAACCCCACTTCATAACAAATGGAGTGATCCTTGCATTCTGAAGCCCACTTCATAACAAATGGAATGATCCTTGCATTCTGAAGCCCACTTCATAACAAATGGAATGATCCTTGCATTCTGAAGCCCACTTCATAACAAATGGAGCGATCCTTGCATTCTGAAGCCCACTTCATAACAAATGGAGCGATCCTTGCATTCTGAAGCCCACTTCATAACAAATGGAGCGATCCTTGCATTCTGAGGCCCACTTCATAACAAATGGAGCAATCCTTGCATTCTGAAGCCCACTTCATAACAAATGGCGCGATCCTTGCATTCTGAAGCCCACTTCATAACAAATGCCGCAATCCTTGCATTCTGAAGCCCACTTCATAATAGATGGAGCGATCCTTGCATTCTGAAGCCCACTTCATAACAAATGGAGCGATCCTTGCATTCTGAAGCCCACTTGATAACAAATGGAACGATCCTTGCATTCTGAAGCCTACTTCTTAACAAATGGAGCGATCCTTGCATTCTGAAGCCCACTTCATAACAAATGGAGCGATCCTTGCATTCTGAAGTCCACTTTATAACAAATGGAGTGATCCTTGTGTTATCATCACTGAAAATCCTCTTAGCCTTTATTTTACTGTGGGTTTAGGTAACTGTAGGCTGTAAGCAAGCAGCACACTCCTTCCTTATAGACATGCCTGGCTTCTCCCTTATGCCACAGCCATCTAAGTCATCCATTGGCTACACCACTGCACACCTGTCTATTAATTTAATCCACGGAACATAGCAAGCCAGTGCAGTAATGGCTGAAAATAGTGTGCATTCCTGCAGGATGTGGGTAGCTAGAGACATCATTCTAAAAGTTAGCAGTGAGGACTTAGAGACATAATGAAGACATTTTACAGAGTGAAGAAATGGCAACAACCTGAGATCAGTTAAGTTTTGCAGGAAAGAAGGTATATGGACATGGTCGGTGGGGTGATGAAAGGAATCAGAACAGGCAACAGTAATGAAGTGTGGGAAAGAAGGTATAATTTTTAGACAAAGGTGAAAGGCAAGTATAAAGAAGAAAGAAATGCTTTCTTTCAGTAAGAAAGCATTTGTTTACCGAGACTGTGGTAAACGTTTGCCACGTACACCTGAATGAGCTGGTGGACTATAAAAGGAATTTATTCTGGATGACTTAAGACGGATATTATGTTTGACAATTGCAAAGTGGACCAGAGTAAGGACAGCTCCATTTTTCGGGTATTTTAGGCAGTGACCATTTTTGTTGGCTTCTCTGGCATGTTTTTAATTAAATTATGGACAAACTGCATGAGCCTGCTGGCCCTTTCCTGTTTTGTACTTTCCATGCATTGAAAGCTACAGCATACAGGGAAAACTGAATTATATTTGACACTGTTTCAGGTAGAACTGAAGTTACAATGGTTGTAGTTATTAAATGCTCTTCTTTTCCCATCTGTAGACAAATAGCAAGGCATTTACTGCAAAGATGTCATGTGTCCGGAGACGCTACAGTGAATTCGACTGGCTGAAGAAAAAATTGCAGAAGAACGCCGGCTTAGTGTAAGTAAATTCTGACAGTTGCGGTTTGATTATACTTCTGCCTTCTTTATTTCCTTGTTTTCTGTCATGCCACTGTTCATTAATCATACTGTGTAAAGTAACCGGTCTCCTCCTTTAACTTAGTCATTCTTAATATGGTTTCACTTTCCTGTTCTCTGGACTAAAACTTGTTTTTCTATCTTTTTTCCATTATTTATGCTGTATCTTTCCCTCAAAGATGTCAGTATTCATCGTAAGAAAATATTTTAGAAAGGTTTTAGTTTAGAAGTACAGGTAAATGCTTGAAGAGTGTACAAGGAAGGCATAGCTAGTCTGTGGAAGCAGGAGAGAAAACAATTGCTATATAAAAGTTGTTTTGTGACAGAAGCCCTATTATAGAAGTATGTGGAAAATACAAGAAACTTACATCTGTCACAGGGAGTTTCATCTCATTCACCTCTGGGACTAATACCAACTGGACTTACCCCGGGTCACAAAACTTTCCTGGGCTACCCATGCCCCTTACCTTTATGACTAAACCATGGCACCTATAAGATCCCCTTCACAGTAAACACACTAGCTGCTTAAACATTTATTTGAGAAGCTCATTTCTTAGTAGATTGCAGCATGTTTGTGCCCTTCAAACCTTCCATTCTTAGAGAAGGAAAAGCCAGATTGGATTTCCAAAAATTTAGGCAAACTGTCTTTAAAATTTAAAATTCAAAATTTAGGCAGATTTCCAAATCTTCACCCTTCAGTGCTAAACTATATCCCACCCTGCCAAAAAAGGACATTGAGTTCACAAAGAAGTCACTGCCATGGCTAAGAAACCTAAAGTTACTGATGTAAATAAAAAGGCTTTAGATGATGTCAGGTTTGTTTTACATGGTCCTGTGTCTAAGCATGTGCATGGTATAGCTTCATTGGACACTCCCCAGTCTAGTGTTCAGACAGTATCTCTTCGGCCACTTTTGAACCAGAGGTTTGGACACCCTGGCTGTCTTCCTCAGGATGCTTTGGGCCCTGTATGTCGATCACCATCTAGCTGAACTAAAATATGTTGAAAGCATTCTTTGTGATGTGGTCCTAGGTGTCTTACGCCACAGCTTGGTGCCCGAGAATACCTTCTCTGCCTAATTCTTCTGGCCATGCATCTGTACTGAAATGATACAAGACCCTATGACCATCCAAGAACTGGTCAACCTGGTTGCAGAACCCAGTGGTGAGATTTCTTATTATTTCAGCTGCATTTAAGAATGCTACAAAGCCATAATCCAAGACTGTTGTCCATCCAACAGTGAGTCAACAGCTGTGGAGAGGTTAGGGAAGCCTTTTCCTTAAGAGTGCTAAACTGAGTTACAGTCCACCCATATTCTGACATTGCTGCCAGATTCAGAGCTCAAGACCAAGCTGACTTCCAGCAGGCAGCTATCAAGTCTTTAGCTAATAGAGAAGTCAATTCACTCATAGTGTGGTGGGTGGTTTAACTAGGGCAGCTGATGCAGCCTTTACTGACATGTACCTTGTATATCTCCACCTGAGTGTTTGCTAAGAGCATAAGGCAGAATTTATGAGCAATTCGGTTGATGAACCTTTGAACTTTGGACCATCTGTAGAAAGAATGAGAGCGAGAGGGGGAGGGGAATCCTCTGATAAAGGTTGAGGTGAAATTTCAGGATTCACATTACCCATTTTCTAGAATAACGTGGAGCCAGCACAAATTGTTTCTCCACATCCCCAACAACACAACTTAAGAGGTTCTGAAAGTGTGGCATAGGGCACAATCATTTTCACAATCCCCATGCTCCCAGGGGAGACAGGTTTCAGCAGCATAACCACGAGTTCTTGTTGTCCTTCCTGTAGTTGACTGCATTCATACCCATGGGACCTTGCCCATGTGCTCCTCCCTGGAGGTAGTCTGAGGTAATCTATCCCTCCACCTGTCAGTATGGAAGGTAGTCACTTGTGACAGGTGTAGACAGAACATAGTATCCAAAGTCTGCTCCATTTCTTCTTGTTCCCCAGAACTGCAGTCTTTTTTCTTCCCTGATCTCATCCTCACCAAAAAACTGTGGCAGAAGTAGAGACCCAGAATCTTCTACAGATAAGAGCAGTACAGGATGTCCCATAAGATAAGAATAGGCATTGCTTTTACCGGGGGGGGGGGGTCTTTTTAGTACCAAGAGAAAGACTAAGGACCCAGGCTCATACTTAGCCTGAATAGTCAAAACCAGTAAGTTGTAAAGGAGCCTTTTAGGCTGGACATGGTGCAGTTCATCCTTTTCCTCTGTGTGAAAGAGGACCTTCAGGATGCATGCCAGCATATTAGGTTTGCCACTGAGTCTAGGAAGTCCCTTTGCTTGTGTGTGGGGGGACATTCATTTTCAGTGCAGGACACTGCTGTTTAGTCTCACCATATTTATTTATTTATTTGTTTATTTAACATTTGTTTACCGGTAAAGTCTGACTGGACACAGGTCCATTTTCAGTGGAGGCCTGGGGAGAAAAGCTCCAACAATATGAAAAACAAACATTATACCACAAGAAAATTACAGAGTACAGGTCAACAATAAAAGTACACATTGCAAATATAAATAACCAAAAGAGATGACACCTTAGCAATTTTAACAAAATTTGTACATCAAAGAATCAATGGTATTATACAAACTAGACTAACATATATATTAGAAAGCACAATATGATGCTTTTGTGAAAGAATTGAAATGATTTGAGGTAAAAGAGTGAGTATATATAGGGATGGAAGAAGGCATAATAGGATAGTACTGTAAAGTGTAGATCTAATTCTGCCTGTTCTTCCTCACAAAAACTGTGGAAACTTCCAAAGATGCATGTTCCTGCTTTGTCTTCCTTTCTATACTGGAACCTGTACTTGGTTCTAGAAAAGGTAACACTCCCACCATTTAAATCAGTTTCTTCATTCAAACTACATCTACTCACTTGGAAGACTCTCTTTTATTGGCTGCTTTCATGTTGGTCAGGATTTCAGAGTTACAGTCCTTGTGTGTTTCTTCTCCGTGTCTAGTTTGTTGTAAAGGCAGGGTGGTGATGACATCATACCCTTCCGTTGTGCTAAATATTGCCACTAAATCGAATATAAATCAGTCACTCAGACTTCCATTATTCTTCCTTAATTATGCCAAACACAAGGCAACGTTTGCAGTGCGTGGATGTTCACAGGCATCTGAGATTTAAATTGGACAGGGTGAAATCCATAAGTAAAGACTCACAAATTTTTGTTTCATTTTCATCCAAATATTGGGTACCATAATGTAGTGTCAAAGGCAACCCTAGCTGTTTGGCTTTCACATTGCTTGTAGTTCTGCTATCAAAAGCATGACAAATCCTTATCTGAAATTTCTAATCCTCATAATGATAGGAAAGTATTTGTGCATGATATTTTTGTGCAGCTGCTGTTTGATAGTTTCTGAACACCTTTTTGAGATGGTCTAAGCTGGATGTGGTCTTCCACGAGGATCCACCTGAGTGGATAAGCTTGGGCCTATGTTCTAGAGGTGACAGAGGTGGAACTCGCAACTACAGATATGAAAGTTATGTAGTTACTGTAGTGATAGATCTGCATTGGCGGGTTCTTGTAGTTACTGTAATGATAGATCTGCATTGGCGGGTTCTTGTAGTTACTGTAATGATAGATCTGCATTGGCGGGTTCTTGTAGTTACTGTAATGATAGATCTGTATTGGCGGGTTCTTGTAGTTACTGTAATGATAGATCTGCATTGGCGGGTTCATGTAGTTACTGTAATGATAGATCTGCATTGGCGGGTTCTTGTAGTTACTGTAATGATAGATCTGCATTGGCGGGTTCTTGTAGTTACTGTAGTGATAGATCTGCATTGGCGGGTTCTTGTTAGTGACTGTTCTCCCCTTTTCCCCCAGACTAGGGGTCTGATGGATGCTGCTCTGCTTACGAGCTTGCTTATTTCTTGTTTTGTGTGCTCTGCCTTACACGGGTTCTGAAATATTTGGAGAGGTGTCTTTAGGTGTGGAGGATTATGGGTAAGTGACAGGACTTGGGGTTGCCAGGCAAGTTTTCTGAGCTGGTCTGACTAATTATTAGTCTTAGTCCTGAAAAAGATACTGCTAGTTTAGTTTGATCATTTGTTGACTTGGGAGGCAGGATTAGAGTGGCATAAGAGGTGAAACAGAAGGTGGTAGTTAAAATAGTAGGGAGCACAGAACTCCATAGCAAAAGAGAGTGAAACAGACTCTAAAGAAAACAGTACATTTTCACTTATCCTGATGAAAAAAAGGGTAAAAACATTTGATTTAAACTTGATAATGTACTTTGCTGAACCAAAACAAATTACCATTTTAGTTAAATTTCTTATACACATCTAATAAGGCTTTGTAACAAGCATGTGGTTATGAGATTACTTTTTTCTTTGAGAATCATCTCTAAAAGATGTACAGACCTGCTGCATACAGGTCAGCACAAACCTTCATTATGAAATGTTGTGTTATCGGTGCCTTATACCAGTGTACTTGGTATCTTGGTTCTCAATCCTTTTCACTTCCTTTGATGGGCTGCTGGGAGTCTGCTGCAGTGTCTGTAAAGCTCTTGACATGTAATTCATATTTTGAGGTGTTATTTGATGTATAGTCATGCAGCAACATAATACTATGATGTACAGCCACATAGCCACACAGTATTGTATGATATACAGCCACTGCTGTATAATATCGTATGATGTACGTTCACACAGCTACATAATGCTGTATGGTCGTATACTATACAGCCACATAATACTGTATGAGGTGCAGCCATGTGATACTGTATGGTGTACAGCCACACAGCCACATAATACTGTATGAGGTGCAGCCATGTGATACTGTATGGAGTACAGCCACATAAATCTGTATGAGGTGCAGCCATGTGATACTGTATGGTGTTCAGCCACATAATACTGTATGAGGTGCAGCCATGTGATAGTGTATGGCGTACAGCCACATAATACTGTATGAGGTGCAGCCATGTGATACTATGTGGTGTACAACCAAATAATACTCTCTGAGGTGCAGCCATGTGATACTGTATGGTGTACAGCCACATAACACTGTATGAGGTGCAGGCATGTGATAATGTATGGTGTATAGCCACATAATACTGTATGAGGTGCAGCCATGTGATACTGTGTGATGTACAGCCACACAACCACATAACACTGTATGAGGTGCAGCCATGTGATACTGTATGGTGTGTAGCCACACAGCCACATAATACTGTATGAGGTGCAGCCATTGATACTGTATGGTGTACAGCCACATAATACTCTCTGAGATGCAGCCATGTGATACTGCATGGTGTACAGCCACATAACACTGTATGAGGTGCAGCCATGTGATAATGTATGGTGTATAGCCACATAATACTGTATGAGGTGCAGCCATGTGATACTGTGTGGCATACAGCCACACAACCACATAACACTGTATGAGGTGCAGCCATGTAATACTGTATGGTGTCCAGCCACACAGCCACATGACACTGTATGAGGTGCATCCATGTGATACTGGGTACACATAACACTGTATGAGGAGCAGCCAAGTTATAATGTGTGGTGTACAGCCACATAATACTGTATGGTGTACATCCATGTAATATTATGTGGTGGGAAATCACGTAATACTGTATTGTGTACAGCCACATAATGTTTTGTAATGGACAGCCACACAGTGACGCACACAACCTGTTTTTTTTTTTCAGGCTGCACATATAATCTTTGAGTCCTAAATACGATATTTGACTTCACAGGGTAGGTCAAAAGAAGCAGCACCAGTCTTGATGGACAGGAATAGCTAAGCCTGAAGGTTTAAAGACTGATTAAGAGGATAAATGTAGATATAAGTAAGACAGTAACCACCCTTAAAACTACAGCAGCAGGTATGCAATCCATAAATTAAAGGTGATCCAACATGCAGTTACATGTACAACTCACTAATGCTGAAATAAGTGCATTTATAGAGCTGCCAGCTCTGTGTTATTATTTCTGTTGTATAATGAGGTCAGTGTAAAGCATGTACTACACATGATTTTCAGATGTTGTTATTTATCTCTCTATCTATCCATCTATTTATTTACTTATTTATTTATTTTTATACTGGCTTTCTAACTGGTGTGTAACTGCATCTTCTGTCCATGATTTTCAGATGCTGTTATTTATCTCTCTATCTATCCATCTATTTATTTACTTATTTTTATACTGACTTTCTAACTGTTGTGTAACTGTATCTTCTGTCCCCCTCTGTTTTCCAGAAATGTGCCAGAACTCCCTGGGAAGAATCCTTTCTACAGTTTTAGCAACAGTGATTTCATTGAGAAACGGAGGAAAGGGCTGCAGAATTTCCTTGAGCAGTACGTACACTTCATTAGCTATTAAATAAAGCTTCCATAATAATACTGTCTTTTTTTGAGCTGGACTTCAATAGTCAATAGTACTTTTTATTTTTAAGTATGCATGCCTTCTTCATATGTTTGTTGGCTGAGTTGGTCCTGATAGACGTGTGCCTATTTTCATGGGTGACCTGAGGTGGCTATTGAGCAGAATACAGTGCATCAAAATTTTACCCATTTACACTTATCTGCGAATTACTGCACTTAATTCTGACTAACAACTGTGTTTGCATCAGCAGCACACTTTCTATCAATGAGTTGGCTGCCCCCACCTTTTCCAGTTTGCTCTTGTCTTAATAGAAGGAAGAGATTGTTTACAAGTCAGCTTACTGACCGTACAAAAAATAAATTTATGGTAGATACATTGTCACCTTCTTAATAGGATAGCTGAGCTAAAGAAAATTAGAACACCTGCACTACAAGAAAACCTTGACCTGTTTTCTTGCCTTGAATAAAAATGCCATTTTTAACTCCTTTTAGAATTCAAAAACAAGTATGTCCTTTGGCACTAGAGAAAGAAAATCCAGAGATTTCTTTGTTTCTCTCTGGCCTTATCCTAGAAGTTTTTAAACACCAACATATTTTAAGTAAAACAGCACTGCAAAAAAAAAAAAAAAAATATATATATATATATATATATATATATATATATATATATATATATGTCAGAAACTGTAAAAAATGCTGACAGAGGTGGTGTTATGTGGCAAATCTCACAAGAAAATATCATTATCATCAGCATTAACCCCTTTTGCCCATTTTTGCACATGGGGTCATGGGGGTCAGGGTGTCGCATCAACTGTCTTTCTCTCAACTCGGTGCCACTCTCCTCCCTTCTTCGATGCCTGACTGTCTCAGGTCTTCAGTCTCTTGGCTGGATGTTCATATTTCCTCTTTGCTGTCTCTCCCAAATCATCTTTACCAGATTATGTGCTGCTTTCCTGCACGTTTGACAGAACCACTGTAATCTGCTCTCTTTGACCTTCCCTGTAATTTGGGCTACTTTGGATTCTGTTCTGACATTCTCATTTCTTTGTCTGACCTTACACCCCTGCTCCCATCTCAGCATACCTCTCAACCTGGAAACATCAAAAATCTGGACAAAGGCCCATGAAAAATAGGTACAAATCTGTACGCTGATTAACATATAATTTGCATACATAAGTATGTAACCCTGCCCACTCTGATGAAATTGTGGGATACCACCTTTCAAACACAAACTGAAGAACAGAACAAAAATATGGTCCCAGACCCTGTAGTAAATTGTAACCATTTTTTTTTTAAATGTGTAGCAATGATGTTCACTGGGAAGGGAAAAGATGATGAAACTTAGGATTTTGTTTTTGGTGACTTGCAGTATGTGAGTTTTGTGGTAAAAGTAGGGCATTTAATGATAGGCAATATTCTAATCTTAGCAAAAGAATATTATAGTTTGCTAGGACCTCCAAAAGTCATTCTCCATGACCTACTGATCAGTTGCGTAGCTAGAGTTTGTGGTTTGTGCCACTTGGGACTTTTCAGTTTGCTGCCCTTCCCCCCTCACAAAATCATGGTTAAATGGGGCCCCCATACATAGCCCTCCCTCCTGTAACCATTGGAATGTCCCATTACTTGGCTATTTCACCCCATCTACCATAATCACTAATGTGCATACTGCATTACTTCTGCAATGATTATTTGGATTTCATTTGAAACTTGTATTTTAAAGCCAAAAAATATAACACAGACCAACCACCACGGCTAACACTCTTTAGTCATTTGCTATACTTTATTTATTGCAAAACGTTTGCTTTACATTTTATAACATAAACACTAATCGACATCCGCTAAACAAAGCAATACAGTCTCACAATGAAAATAGACTTAGCATTAAAGCTTCTCTGCTCTTGAAACTCACATTCATTGAAAAAGCATTGCAACCTACATTCCCAGAAAATGCAAAAGTCATCTAAATAATTCCACATTAAAGAGATCTGTAACTAATGAAGAGGTTGCTGCTATCAAAAAACTTTACATTTCATTGTTTCATCTACAATCTAAGTTCATGCTGCCGCTGAAGAATAAATTGCCTATGTTACATTACAAAAATAATAAGCTAGTAATATTGCAAGAGGGGATGATAGGAAGATGCAAACTTAAATGGTTATTTAGTGAATTCATTCCTCACTGATTTGCCAGAAAACCACAGATTTTAAGAGGAACAGACCAAAAGTATGAAACTTTGGACAGTTGAGAAACTCCTTGAACCATGAGTGGTAGTATGGGTGGGGAATTTAGGCTCTTGCTCTTTGTACCTAAGATACTGGGTTTGAGTCTGGGTAATCCTAACTACCAGGCATTACACACACACACACACACACACACACACACACACACACACACACACACACACACAATGCGTGTGTATTTGTGCCCTTAATAACAGCAGTGCAGAAAAAAGCTCTACCTCTCATCTGAACTATAAACTAATAACAGCTCTCACTTAAATGCAAAGGAACTAGTAGACCCATCTGAACTATATACTAACAGCTCTCAATTGTAAAGAAACTAGCAACAGAATGCAAGAAATAAGAAGACGCTGAACTACAGCTGTAACTTAATTGCAGAGGAACTAAAAGAATTAAAAAAACAGACCACGTTTGTATTTGTGTCCTTAATAACAGTCTGCATAATAAACTAACAGCTCTCACTCTCACTTAATTGCAAAGGAAGTAGCAGACTCGTCTCAACTACAAACTAATAAACTAATAACAGCTCTCACTTAATTTTCAAGGAACTAGCAGAATGCTAGAAATAAAAAAAATAAAAAAACAATCCCCTGAACTACATTCATAGCCCCTTACCCTTCAGTAATAATGGTAGGAAAATAAAAACTAGCACCCTCCAGGTGAGCCCTTTGCAAAGGAACATGTGAAGTACACTCTCCAATTGAGCACTTTGTAAAGGAATTAGCAGAATGCAAGAAATAAAAAAACAGACAGCAGGAAAACAAAACTACCAGACTGTAGTTCAAACTAATAACATCTCTCACGTAATACGATTACGTGCAGTACACTCAACAATTTGAGCCCGTTGCAAAGGAACTAGCAGAATGCAAGAAATAAAAACGGACTGCTTCTATTTTGTGTTCGTAACAGCAGACAGTGCAAACTTGCAATACATAAAAACCCTCTCGTCTGAACTACAAAATAATTAACAGCTCTCACTCAGTACACACTCTTTCCAACTGAGCCATTTGCAAAGGAAGTAGCAGTGCAGACAATACACTTGAAAAAAACTTTGTCTCTCTCTCTCTCGTCGTACATAATATAATACATGTAAGCACAGCACAGTTCAAACTAACATCAGTACTAGAAAAACATTACTGGACCATTCGCAAGACTGAAAGAAGAATAAGAACTAAACAGTCTTGTACATAAACATAACGGACCCTAGTTCAAACTTCAAAGTAAAAATTGCTAGAAAAATATTCACACACACACAGACACACACACACACACACACACACACACACACACACACACACACACACACACACACACACACACACACACACACACACACACACACACACACACACACTCCTTTCTGTTCACCCTGCTCGCCAGAATAAATACAGCAGTCCTTTCTGAATAAATAAGCATTTTTCCTACTTGCAGCCAAGTCCTTTCTGTTCATCCTGCTCACCAGAATACAGAATAAATGCACCCTGCTCACACCTCACAGTCCCACTGTTTCCTTCCTGCTTGCAGATCATTTGAACAGCAAGAGCCAGCTGGAAATACTGAGCCAGCCAAAATGTGTGCACGTGAGCCCTTGAGCTCAATTCTGACAGGCTGGTAGCCCCGACGGTGCTGACGTCATCGCACATGTTATGACGTCAGCTCAAAAAAAAAAACTAAGCAGAGAAAAATTCAGAAATGAAGGGGTGCCACTCTGGAATCATGGCACCCCATTATTAGGACCCCAAAACTCGGTAAAAAACAAGTAATCTGGTACAGTTGAGAGGTATGCATCTCAGGCTTTTCGTCTCCAGCATATCAAGCTTCTTTAACTGCTCAGGTTTCTGCTCCACAGAGAAGCACTGTTTGCATCACGGTTCTGTACACATTACTTTACTTTTCAGCTTCTTTGGCATTCTTCTACCTTGACAGTCTCTGTCTGTTGGCTTCAGCGCCTCCAGTTTTAGTTTTGATCTCGTTATTCAGGCTTCCCTTATCCTTAACTATCCCACTCAGTTACTTTAGGTTGTTAATCTCTTCCACTATTTTCCCTATTTTATCAATTGTCAGCTTTTTTTCTGATTTCCACCATTTGCTGTCATGGAACCTGCCTTCATGCCTTCACTGTTACATTCTAATCTCTTGTCATTTGCTGAAGGTTTTGTTTGGAGTCTGCTTGTAGTGAAACATCATGTGCATACAGCAGCTTTGTTGATCTGTGCAGTCTGACTATCCTAAATTAGTCCATTACCAGTATGAATAGCAATGGATTTAGACCTGAAACTTAATGCACCTCCACTCCCACTGGGAACCCCTCTGTGAGTCTGAACACTGTTCATGTTAATATCATTGAACCCTTGCACACATCCTGCATTAATTATTAATTTTACCAATGCTCCATGACTTTTAACCACCACAAGACTGTCCAAATCAGCTTTCTTGGGACCTTATCATATACTTTCTCCAAGTGTTGGAATGCCCAGGTAGGTCTCCACTTTCTTCTCCCCTTTGTCTCACTGCAAACAGTCGGAGGGTTGTGTTGCATCCTGATATGAATCACAGCTGCCCATTTCCTCACCTTACTTTCTACTCTACTAGGTGTTCATTTATCAGTTACTCTCGCCAACATTTTCATGAAGTGTGAGGAGGTTATTACCTTTGTACTTCCCAGTTATGAATGTCCTCTTCTTTTTTCTTCTACAGTGGCACAAGAGTGTTTATTCTTTGGTCATCTGGATTCGCCTTTGTCTTAAGAAGGAAGAGATTGTTTATAAGTCACTCAAGATATTGATCACATTTGCTGTGACCTCCTCTAAGCCTGCTGCTCTCCCTGACTTAGTTTTCCTTAGTGCTGCACTGACTTGGTTTCCTTACCTTAATCATTTTTTTGCACTCTTCTCACAATTCAGAGAAAACTGATGCCTTTACCCGCTCATAAGAACCCCATGTTTTCCTTCTGGCCCTAGCCTAGAAATTTTAAAACAGTAGTAAAAGTATATTTTGAAGTAAAATAATGCTGCCAAAAGCATGTCAAAAATGGATGCATACAAATTCTGAACCATACAAACAATCAGATATTCTTTTCTGTCAAATCTCACAAGCTGCTTAACATCATTACTTTGCTAACTTTTATCTGGAATGTGTATTTTCATGTACCTGCGCATCTCTTACTTATGAATTGGTTGCTTATGCGTTTGTACATTGTTTATGTTGCTGTTCCAGCTCATGGCTGGAACAGATACTTGGATCAACCTACCTGGTTTATAAGCAAACAAACAAACAATATGTAAGCTAAGCCCAGTGACCCTGGGAAGAAGCCTCAGTTCTGATACCTGTGCCTTTATCTCATACTTTAGAAGCCGTGGTCTCTTACTTAACCAAAGGTGAGGATAATAATGGAGGCTGATGGGTAAACTGACAACTTTGTCTTAGAACTTGACCCCTGCTTCACCAACAAAGATTAATTTATCACTCACAAGACTGTGGATGCTACCCTGGACTTGCATGTATGTCTCTTGTTTGCCTGTGCCATTACTTGTGAATAAGATTTCAAGGTGCTTAAACTCCTCCATTAAGAGCAACTTCCATGTTTAGCATATTGATCACTCCTGCAGTAGCCGCAGCTATATTGGTTATATCCTGCCAAGGATAAAACAGACGGCCAGCTTCCATAGCTTCAGGGTACCCTTTCACATACCCAAACTGTAAGGCACACAAGCTGAGCTGACTAACAAGACACCAGAACTTTCTTGCAGTTGTGGGCCTTCAAGAATTGATGGACAGCTTGTGCTGTTGCTTTGCTGGACAGAAAAGTTCTCTTTGAGGAAAAGCGTTCCAAATTAAAAAAAAAATGTTTTATTATACTTTTCTGTTTAGGAAAGTTATTTTTAAGCTTGGAGTTTGTGTGTTAATGAACTGTCATGAGACTTGACTGTACTTTTAAATGGGAGCACATTTTTCCTGTCAGTTTAAAAGTTGTTTAAAGTAATTGAAAAACATTTTACTTTTGGGGGCTGAAAAAGTATTTTAAAGTGCTTTTGATTGTGTTTTTGTCTGAAAAAAAGTTAATTTTTTAAAACTTTACAATTTTTACTTGTCTTGCTGCTTGTTTTCCCTGGGAAAGGGGCACCATTTTCGGCTTGACTGTGGAACAAACTAAGATTCCTCTGGTCCTTCTTATAGCTACCAAAAAAAAAAAAACATTACACAAACAGCCTTTGCCATGAAAGCAAGCTAGTATTTGAGCTCAGCTGCAGGTGGATGACTTTGGCGTGGCTATAGCTTGTTCCTCGTACCAGTCATCTTTTACCCTGGATCCTTCTGGTGTAGCACTTACAGCCACTGTGGACTGGGGGTTAGCATGCCCTCTGTGGCTGTTGGGGTCCCCTCCGTGGGCAAGGGAGAGACACTTTTGTGGTCCAGGGAGAGGGAACAGAGAAGGCTTTCCTGTTTGTCCTGTTTAGTTAGAATGTTGTGAACATGCCTGGGGAAGCTGCAGCTGCCATTAATAACACTGTTGGCCCCATTTTTCCTGTGAAAAAGAATCTGAAAACTAAATATGCATCTACTCCTCAAATTTCATTAGACAGGAGTAGTTTACTGGGTCTGGCTCAGAGCGTGATTCAGGCTATTTATCCTCCTTTTCATGTGGTTTCTGGTAAAGTAAAGAGACTTTTTTTCCTGAAGAGATTCAAGATTCTGAATTTAGACAAGAAGATGAAGAGACAGACACTGAGTTTTCTCCTCACTTTTCCAATTTAAATTCAGAGGAAGACTTGGTTTCTGATTCTGCCTGTGGGGTTTATCTTTCTCTGAGACTATTTCCAGAATGTGCTAGTATTTTCAGTGGGAAGAACACCTAGGTTTCTCAGCCTGTCAGAAAATACTATGAACTGTTACAGAAGGAATTTCCAGATCCTACAGCCTTAGAGAGTGTGTGTGTGTGTGTGTGTGTGTGTGTGTGTGTGTGTGTGTGTGTGTGTGTGTGTGTGTGTGTGTGTGTGTGTTACTGCCTGCAGTTTTCCTGATAGTCAGCCAGCCACCCCTAAAAAGGCAAATAGAATGTGTAAAGTTCCTTATTCTTACAAGTTTATATGCAATTATACCAAATCTGACCCAGCTACTGCAGCTTTAGTTAATCCCGCTTCTAAACATTTGGTTAATTCCAATTCCTCCTTTTCTGACAAGGATGGGAAGATTATTGATAAGTACGGGGCAATGCGAATGCTTCTGCAGCTTTGAGTTTCAGAATTTTGAACTGTCTGACTCATGTGTTAAAGTTTATTCTGACTAATCGTGCAAGTATGAGGAATGTTTTGTCTGCAGTGTCCTCTTGTCACAACTCATTGTTTAGTGTGTGTATGACTCTGGTGGTACCTTTTCCAGGATTATAGCTACTGGTATTACTTTAAGGAGATTTACCTGGCTGCATTCCCAGAGCCTCTTAGATGATGTGAAAATTTATATTTTAAATTTTCTTTTGGATAGATATTTAGTTTTGGGTTCCTCTGTTGAAGAAGTTATCAAAAAGTGTAATGAAAGGTTTAAGTTGATAACAGGAAATATCTAAGATTTTCAGCTCTCCTTTTCCAAATTTTCTAAAGGATTCTCTAATCCTTAATTCAGTTTCAGCAAAAAACAAACTAAGTCTCTCCAAAATCCAGGTAAACAGATGTTTAAGAAGAAATGGCAAGGAGTTCCAAAAAGAATTTGGGAACCACCAAAACCAAAGGTGGTCCAACAAGTCAGAATGACTATTTAAGGGACCTTGTTCTCCACCTGCTATTCTGTCAGCCCCTTTCCCTTCCAGAAAGTCAGAATCTACAATTTTCTTTTCAACAACAGATAGTTTCAGACAAATGGTTTCTGAAGATAGTTAATCAAAGTTACAGATGGCTGTGGGAAGGCAATCCCTCTTTTCCAGGGGGCAATTCCTCAGCCACCAGAGCAGACTCCTGTTTCCCTGTGTCCTTCAATACATGCTGTCTCAGGGAGTGATAGAACTAATTTCTCGTTCCCAGATTGGGAAGGGTTTTTATTCAACGATGTTTTAGTGCCAAAGAAAGAAAATACTTGGAGGCCAGTTCTGGATCTTTCTTTCCTAAACCTGTTTGTGATAATGCCCAAGTACAAAATGCTGTCACTTCACAACTTGTTATCTCTTCCTCATTTAAGTTTCCTGATAAAACTAGATTTAAAAGATGCTTACCATTGCATCCCTATTCATCCAAACTTCAGGTGTTTTTTTTAAGGTTTTGTGCATCTGGAGCACATTATCAGTTCTCTGCATTACCTTTGGATTATCCACTACACCGAGAATGTTCACAAAGTGTCTAGCTCCAGTCATAGCACATTACAGACTGCAGGGTATCCATGTTTAGATGACTTTCTTATCTTTACAGAGTTTTTTCATAGTGCCAGGAATATCTCACTTGGGTGAAAGGTCTCTTACACAAGCTGGGAATCTAAGATAACATTCGAAAGTCTTTTTGACTCCTTCACTCAGGATTGTGTTCCTGGGGTGTCAGCTAGACACCTCAGTTCAAAGAGCTTTTCTTCCACAGAATAAAAAATAGACCTATATCTACATGTATTTCAAAGGTTTTCTGCTCAGACTTCGGTCACTATGAGGGAATACCTCCGGATTTTGGGTCTTGTGGCATCTGTGATACTCATAATATCTCTGGCAAGACTCCACATGAGAAAGGTACAGTGGTATCAGATGTCTTTGTGGTCCCAGCGTCAACCTTCCTTTCCTTTCCAAATCCCAGTGCTGGGGTTTGTCAGAAGAGGAAACACTTGGTGGAGCCAGCAAATTTCCCTAAACCCAGGTCTTCCCGTCACCCTTCCTGCTTCAAAGCTGTCGGTCACCACAGACAACTCGTACTTTTCTTAGGGAAAAGTTTCAGGAGGGATAAAAGTGCAAAGTGTTTGGGACACCAAGGACAAATGCAAACACATAAATATAAAAGAAATGCTTACCGTGATCAAGGCACTCAACTCTCTGAATTTGTTTTGGTTCCCTGGACCTCTTCAGGTTGTTACAGACAATACCACAGTCATGTGGTAGATCAACAAGCAAGGGGGAGCCAGGTTGTATGTCCTTTGCTGACTAGCTTGGGATATGGCTTCACAGTACAGTCTTACTCTACAGGCATCCTATGTTCTCTTGGAGCAAAACTGTGTGTAAGGCAGGTGAATCAGGACCAGGACAGACCCTCATGAATGGAAACTAGATTAGACTGGGGTTTTTAAAAGACTTGTGCCATCTGTGGGAAGTTCCTCAAGTAGACTTGTCTGCCTTCTGTCTAAAAGATAAGCTGGCAAGGTTCTACTCCAGGACTCCATGCAAGAAAGCCTGGAAGAAAGATGCCATTTCCTTTACTTGGACAGGAATGTTCCTATATGCTTTTCCTTTTCACTGATATTCAGGGTACTTCTAAAAATTCAGAAGGAATCCCCCAAGATCATTATGGTGACTCCCTTCTGGCCCAGGCAGCAGTGGTTCTTCCTTGTTTTGGAAATGGCCAGGGGCAATTACCACAAGCTTCTTCATAAAATGGATCTATTCACACAAGAACAGGGGTGTTTGATACACCCCGACCATTATCAGTTTCAGCTGACTGCCTGGATGATAGGGTCTAAATTCTGGTTAGCTACCTGCTTACTGAGGTTGTGTAGCAGGTAGTAATGGGTACAAGAAATCCTGCTCCTAGAAAATAATACATTAGCTAATAGAAAAGCCTTTGTAGTTTGTGGCAACAACATTAACCAGCACCCATTCATGGCTAGGGGTACTCTATTTTTTCAGTATTTGTGTGAGTTAGTATCCAGTGGCATTTCTTACTCATCCATGTAGGTTCATTTTATGACCATTTCAATATGTCATCCATTGGAATCTACTCTTTCAATGCATTCTCATATCAAAATTTTGGAAAGGGGTTTTGCATAAGAGACCTGCAAGAAAACCTGTGGCCCCACCATGGGATCTTAATTTTGTGTTAAGGAAACTAACACTTGCTCCATTTGAACCAGCTAATCTGGCTGATGTAAGATTCTTATTAAGGAAAACTGTTTTACTGATTGCTCTGACTTTAAAGAGTATCTGAGTTGCAAACCCATGTAGTGAGTTAACCTTAAGTAATTTTCATTATAAACAGAGTTTCTTTAGGCATAAAAGAATGATTAGTTCTCAAAGTGGTATCCAAGTTTACTTTAAGCCAAACTATCCATCTCCCTGTTTTCTTTACTGAATCTAAAAGTGAGAAAGAAAGGATATTCCATAACCTTGGATGTCCACAGAATACTCGAGTAATATGTTGACAGAACTAAATCTTTCAGATCTTCAGATCAGTTGTTCTTTTCTTGTGAAGGCAAGAAGAAAGGGCAACCTTTGTCAAAGCAGACTATTTCCAAATGGTTTTCTGAGTATTACTTTTTGTTGTACTCACCACAGTAAAACTATTCAAGGCTGGGTTAAGGCCCACTCTGCCAGGACCTTGACTTCTTCTATTGCTTTTGGGAAAGGGTTGGATTCTAGAAGTATTATAGAAGCAGCAACTTGGACCCCTATACATACCTTTATAAAGTACTATAAGCTTGGTTCCTTCTCTGGGTCTAGATAGGTTTTGCTAGGAACATTCTCTTTTTTAAAGCTGTGAACCACTACCCTAGTGAGTCATTTTCAAAGGTACTACCCTCAACCATCCATGCAGCATCAGACCATGCTACCCCAATCCAGTCCATTTCCTTCAGCCTTTTCATTAGATGCTCTTCACAGTCTGCATCCTTACCACCACATAGGTCTATGGCCATTGGAAAGACTTCTGCTCCTTTGGTGATCCTTAGACCACCAGATAATTCAGCTGCTACCTTCTGTTGGAGGGACATGTCTGGGAAATGAAGGAATTTCTTGGAATGTTCCTTTCATGTTTTATCACTTTCCCTTATAGTGGTCATTGCTTCCGTGCCTTTACATAATACAATCCGAGCAAGGGTTTACCTATGTGCTGTGTCATCAAAGGGTTTGTGAGATCCTACGTGATGTTTTGTCTCCATGTCAGGCTTCCTCTATGATAACTGTGATGCCCATGCCCTGGCCCAGCAATTAAGGAGCCACAATCCTCACCACTAACACCAGAGAGAGCATCTCATATATGAGGAAAGAATAACAAATACACACAGTAAAGTGCAATTTCCCTTAAGAGCACACACAGATCACAGTCAGTCCAGGGCTGGTCGCTCCCTTGCTCTCCAGGTCCCTCAATAAGACTCCCCGCTGGCACAGCTATCGGGTCCAGATCTCTGCCTAGTGGGCAAGCTAAAACTTCTAGCACCCTCTCTGTCCAACCAGTGCTTCGTGTCCCTGCCCAAGTAGCTGGCATACACACACACATGCACCTTGAGATAAGAGTTTATACAACCACACAGACACACCTTGGGAAGGCTGGCACAGTTTCTCCAGCTGTTCCCCTTTCTCCCAGACTACACTGTAGTTCCACTTACCACTACCCACTAATACTTATCAGTTACTCAAAGGCCCTTAAAAGGGTCCCCAATTATTACTGTGCAATATTATTATCCAATTGGTAGTGTAGACCAGGGCTAAAGCTATTAAAGTGGCTTTGTACAATTTTACCAAAGGCATGCAAGTACTCTTAAGAGCTAAAATTATCTCTACACAAAACAGCCACAGTTGAAAGGTTTTAAAATATGTAATAAATTATAAAAACACAAGATAATACTTCTTACTGCTAGTCAAGAGTTCAGAGATCACACAGAAATACTTAAAATAATTCAGTAGTACAGTTCTGACATCACAGAAAAACACTTAGACTAATATAGTTCCTAGCTATTTTAAAAGAAAACACAAGTCTAAGATAACTTACATATGAGCAAGACAGTGCTGTGAGTTGAATGATCAAGACAAAAATGCTTACTGCCTTCTGATTCTCTCTGTTTAAATTGCTATTGCAGTCCTGATTCCCATTACATCATTTTTTTTACACTTTCCTGGTGTTGCCATGTTGACAGAAACTGCATTTACATTCTTTTGCACCTAGACAGAAACCAGAGCAATAAAGGGCATTCCACATGTAAATTCTGGTCAGTAACTTTAGCCTTAAAACAATAGGCAGGAGGCCTTCATCTAGCCGGGCCGGAGCCGAATTGTAAACATCAAAGACAGTCATGAAATAATTTCAATTTCAAAGGACATACACAAAATGCTTGACTTAGCTTTCTTTACAGCAAAGGGCAATGTTGCTACATTGTTTTGAGTTCAACATTTCACAGCATATTCTTTCATTTAGAAAACAAGCCTGTAATTCAACATTCATATTTACAAATGACAGAATTAATTCTATCTGGCTAGGCTGGCAGCCTTCACATTTCTCCACCCCCAGAGAACTCAAGCTAGTTTTTCAAGTGACCCTTGAGAAACGCTGCTTGAGAGGGGTCAGGTCTATCTGAGTATTCCTACCCCATTCCCTGTCTTGAGAGCCCATCTGCATTGGCATTGCTACTCCCACTGCAGTGCTGCACTGACATATATGCTTGCAACCCTAGGCTCCATCTTAGCATCTTGGCATTTTGCTGGCTGGCTCTGTTTAACCATGTTACGGGGTTGTCATCTTCATAACAGTGAATTTCCTTCCATACAGATAGAGCTGAAGTTTCTGCTGTGCCCACACTATGGCTAGACATTCCTTTTCTACAGCTGCATAGCATTCCTCCCTGGGTTGGAGCCTACGACTGAGATATACCATTGGGTGCTCTTCTCCCTCTGAAGAAATCTGGCTAAGTACAGCCCCCAGCCCATGGTTTGAAGCATCCACCTGCACAACAAATTCTTTGCTGTAATCTGGAGTGGCTAACACAGGGGGTCCTCCCAAAGCTTCGTTAAGCTTCTGGAATGCCTGCTGACATGTTGGGGTCCACACTACATTATATGGCTTGTTCTTACTTGTCAGGTTTGTGAGGGGAGCAGCTATGGTACTATAACTGGGGACAAACTTTCTGTAGTACCCTGCTGTCCCTAAAAATGCCCTCACCTGCTTTTTAGTAACAGGTGCAGGCTATGCCTGAATGGCTTCCACTTTGGCAGGCTCTGGTTTTATCTTACCACTCCCCACTCTATGTCCTAGGTAGGAGACCTCCGCCATACCCACCTGACATTTGCTCAGCTTAATGGTCAACCCTGCCCTCTGTAGTCTGCCCAGCAATGACATGCTCAAGGTGCTCTGGCCAGGAATGGCTGTAGATGGCAATATCATCTAGGTAAGCAAAGGCAAACCCTCCTGCTCCTGCTAGGATATTACCTACCAGAATCTGGAAAGTCATTGGGGCATTCTTCATCCCAAAGGGCATCTTTGTGAACTCATACAAGCCAAAATGATTCACAAAGGTTGACTTCTCTCTAGCACTTGGAGTCAAGGGCACCTGCCAGTAACCCTTGGTAAGATTAATAGTTGTAAGATACTTCGCCCCACCCAGCTTCTGTAGCACCTCATCTGTCCTAGGCATGGGGCAAGCATCTGTCTCTGTGTGACTATTTAATTTCCTGTAGTTCACACAGAACCTGGTGCTGCCATCCTTCTTTGGCACCAGCACCACTGGGGAGGTCCTGGGACTGTTAGACTCTTGAATCACCCCTAGTTCCAATATCTCCTGTACCTCCTCCCTCAGAGTCTGTTTGACTCTCTCAGGCACTCTATAAGGGGCCTGTCTAATAGGCCTTTGGGGTCCTGTATCCACCTGGTGCTGCCCCAGGTGGGTGCACCCTGGTTTCCCAGTGAACATGTCCCCAAATTCCTGCAACACTGCTTGGATTACTCGAACCTGTGTATGAGATAGCTGCTGAGACATTGCTACCCCTTCCACTGAGGTGTCAGCCCGAGCCTCACTGAGGAGATCAGTCCCTAGATCTCCCTCAGACACTTCCTGCAATCCACTGCAAAAGCTCAGCACAAGGGCCTCCCTATCATTGTAAGGTTTCATCATGTTAACATGGCACAATTTGTGCCCCTGACTCCTACCTAGCAGTTCCACCATGCAGTTAACATCACTGAGCTTCCTTACCACCTTGTAGGGTCCCTCCCAAGCTGCTTGCAGTTTGTTGTGTCTGACAGGAATAAGAGCCATTACCTGCTGCCTCACAGCATACTCTCTAGCTCGAGCATTCTTATCATACCACACCTTTTTCTGTTGTTGGGCTTCTGCCAGGTTCTCCTGGGCCAAGCCCATGTGTTCCCTGAGCCTTGTCCTGAGGTTTAGGACGTATGCCACAACAGGCTCCATGTGAGACTCACACTCACCATCCCACTCATCTCAAATTAAATCTAGAGGTCCCCTCACCCTATGCCCATACAGCAACTCAAAGGGTGAAATACCTGTGGATTTCTGGGGAATCTCTCTGTAAGCAAACAACAGATGGGGCAAATATTTGTCCCACTCCCTTTTAAACTGATCTGCAAATGCCTGTAGCATGGACTTGATTGTAGAGTTTTTAACCTCTCAACAAGACCATTAGTCTGGGGATGGTAGGGGGTGGTTTTCATGTGCTTCACCCCGTAGGACTTCCACAGACAAGCCAGCAGGTCTGACATGAAATTGGCACCTCTGCCAGTCAGTATTTCTTTTGGAAAACCTCATCATCATCATCTTCTCTCGGCTGTTCCCATTAGGGGTCGCCACAGCGGATCATCCATTTAATTTCTTCCTGTCCTCTGCATCTTGCTCTGTCACACCAAGGGTGAAAAACCTGTGAATTTCTGGGGAACCTCTCTGTAAGCAAACAACAGATGGGGCAAATATTTGTCCCACTCCCTTTTAAACTGATCTGCAAATGCCCATAGCATGGACTTGATTGTAGAGTTTTTAACCTCTCAACAAGACCATTAGTCTGGGGATGGTAGGGGGTGGTTTTCATGTGCTTCACCCCACAGGACTTCCACAGACAAGCCAGCAGGTCTGACATGAAATTGGCACCTCTGCCAGTCAGTATTTCTTTTGGAAAACCTCATCATCATCTTCTCTCGGCTGTTCCCGTTAGGGGTCGCCACAGCAGATCATCCATTTCATTTCTTCCTGTCCTCTGCATCTTGCTCTGTCACACGAACCACCTGCATGTCCTCTATCACCACATCCATAAACCTTATCTTAGGGCTTCCTCTTTTCCTGTTAACTGGTAGCTTCATCCTTAGCATCTTTTTCTCAATATACTCAGCATCCCTCCTCAACACATGTCCAAACCAATGTAATTTTGTCTCTCTGGCTTTATCCCCTAACCTTCCAACCTGAGCTGACCCTCTAATATACTTATTCCTAATCCTGTCCACCCTCGTCACACCCAGTGCAAATCTTAACATCTTTAACTCTGCCACATCCATCTCTGACTTCTGCCTTTTTGTCAGTGCCACTGTCTCCAACCCATATAACATAGCTGGTCTCACTATCCTCTTGTAGACCTTCCCTTTCACTCTTACTGGTACTCGTCTGTCACAAATAACTCCTGACACTCTTCTCCACCCACTCCACCCTGCCTGTACTCTCTTCTTCACCTCTCTTCCACACTCACCAGTACTCTGAACTATTGATCCCAGGTATTTAAACTCTTCCACCTTCAACACCTCTACTCCTTGCATCCTCACCATTCCTCTATCCTCCCTCTCATTCACACACATATATTCTGCCTTAGTCCTGCTGACTTTCATTCCTCTTCTCTCTAGAGCATCTCTCCAGGGTCGTCTCCACCTGTTCCCTACTCTCACTACAGATCACAATATCATCTGCAAACATCATAGTCCACGGGGACTCCTGTCTGATCTCGTCTGTCAACCTGTCCATCACCATTATAAGAAAGGGCTCAGAGCTGATCCCTCCCTCCACCTTAAACAAATCTGTCACTCCCACCGCAGACCTAACCGCTGTTGCACTACCCTCATACATATCCTGTACCACTCTTACATACTTCTCTGACACTCCTGACTTCCTCATGCAATACCACAACTTCTCTCTAGGCAACCTATCACATGTTTTCTCTAAGTCTACAAAAACACAATGCAACTCCTTCTGACCTTCTGTGTACTTCTCCATCAACACTCTCAGAATAAATATCGCATCTGTAGTGCTCTTTCTCGGCATGAAACCATACTGCTGATCACTAATCATCATGTCCCTTCTTAACCTAGCTTCCACTACTCTTTCCCGAATTTCATGCTGTAACTGATGAATTTAATCCCTCTGTAGTTACTACAGCTCTGCACATCACCCTTAGTCTTAAAAATTGGTAGCAAAACACTTTTTCTCCATTCCTCAGGCATTCTCTCACTTTCCAAAATTTCATTAAACAATCTGGTTAAAAACTCCACTAACATAGCATTTGCCACCTTCTCTGCCTCAATGGTGGACAAAGCCACTGTCTCAGGGTTTCGTGTAGCATAATCCACTACCACTAGGATATACTTTTTCCCCGTGGAACTTAGTGTACTCAGATGACCCACAATATCCATAGCTACCCTCTGACATGGCTCCTCAATCACAGGCAAAGGCATCAAAGGAGCTCTCACCTTGCATCCTGCCTTGCCTACCTTTTGACACTGCTCACAGGTCCTACAGTACTCTGTTACATCTCTGGAAATTCCAGGCCAATAGACGTTCTGCATAATACGCCTCTTTGTATGTTTTATACCCATATGACCTGCAAAGGGGAATATCATGGGCTATGGCTAGAAGCACCAGATGGTAGGCTCTAGGCACTACTAACTGCTGTACTCTCCCACCTTTTAGTCCTCCCTCAGGGGTCCACTCTTTGTATAGTAACCCTTTGTCCCAGTATACAGATTTCCCCTTTCCTTGAGAATCAGGTGCCTCCCTAGCTACCTGCCTCTGGCCTTGCAATGTAGGGTCTGAGAGCTGAGCCTGTCTCAACTCTCTCCTTGTAACCCTTCCCAGCTCCCCTTCCACAGGAAGTCTGGCATCCTCTGACAGTGGTGCCTCACTGTCACTCACCTCTACCTTTGCAGTCACTCTGTACAAGGGACCATCAGTACCCCCAAGCAGCTGTGGCTCACCTTTAGGCTCACTGCTACAAATTAGCTCCCTCCCTGAAGTAACCACCTCACTAGTCCTGGCTGCAAGTATGCAGTCTGTCTGGGTCTCCCCCAGGCTACCAGACCCACATGCTTGTCTCCTAGCCTGACTGCATGTAACTGCATAAGTACATGGTACTGCCTCATCCAAATCCTGCAGGATCGTAGTTTAGTACCTATGTTGTCTCAAGACAACCTACTATTGGCATTTTGTATTTCCCACTTACTGGTTCCCTCAACTTTTGTTCCCCATCTTACCTCTGTGGAAACCTGTATTCCACATGGCCCCAATGGTTGCATTCGAAACATTTAACCCTAGCTCCAGGGCATGTACCTGAACTAGTGGCTTCCCCTGCTACTGGCAGATTCTGTTGGGCAGTCTGTGCTGCCCACCATGGGTTCCTTTAGACCTGTGAGCAGTACTGTGGATCCCCTTCCTGTGGAGGGCTGCCCTGCTTGCCAGGTATAGGGCTCCCTTCTTCCCCAACTCATCTGAAGTAGCACATTGTCTATCAGCTAACTAGATCCACATGTCCTCAGACAAAGTGCTAAGGGCTTGTTCCCTCGCCAAAAGGTCTGCAGCCCTTCAGAAGTGATGACCTGACATCTACTCACCCACCTATGGAAATAAGTGCTCATTTCAGCAACATATTCACACACACTTTCATCTGCCTTGCGTCTATTCTCATGAAACATTTTTCTATATGTTTCAGGTGTTAGCTTAAAAAACTCTAATAGACAGTTTTTTACAGCAGTACAATCAAAAAATGCAATGTCAGACATTTTAGATAATACAGTTACAGCTTTACCATGGAGTAAGGGGGTCAGGAACTGTACCCAGAGCCCTTGGTCAACTTCATACTGTTTACATACCCTCTCAAACATATGAATGAATCTATCAAAATTATCCCCCTCTTTAAACTGCGGAAGAAATTTACTGACCTTTTGTGCTTTTGGGGTCCAGTTACTCCCTTCCCCATTGCCTCCATGATTCTGGCTGCCTCTGCCTCTCCTTTTCCTCAGTCTGCAGACATAACAGTTTCTCATTCTCCTCGCTCTGTAGATGCCTTAGTCTCTCAGCTGCTTCTAATTCCACACGCCTGGCCTCCAAGTCAAGTCTCTTTAGCTCCAGCTGGATTTTTAAGTCCACTGCAGAAAGGTTGAGCTGTCCATTCTCCAAGGGTGTTATATCTCCACTGCCAGTCTGATTTTCCTCCTGGTTGCTGTTTTCTGATGCAGCTCTAACCAAGGCTGCAATCAGGTCTGCCTTAGTCAGGTTTCCATGCACCAGTCCCCTAGCCTGGCACATCTCTGCAAGCTGGCTCCTTGGCAGCTTTCCATACTCCTCTGCTGACATGCTGCCAGTTCACCCTGACTAACTAAGCGAATAAAAGAAATAAAACAGTTATGATCTGAACTCTTGAGTATTCACTGCTTGGCTGTTTTAGAGTACAAAACACATTCAAAGCTCACTGTACACAAGCTACAGGAATTCACTCTACCCTCACCACTACAAGCCAATTAGTATTTGCTAACTAATTAATATGTGATGTGGATATCCCATCACTGCCAAAAAATTAATATGTCACACCCGAGCCCTGGCCTAGCAATTAAGGAGCCTCAATCCTCACCACTAACACTAGAGAGGGTGTCTGATATATGAGGAAAGGATAACAGATACACACAGTAAAGTGCAATTTCCCTTAAGAGCACACACAGCTCACAGTCAGTCTGGGGCTATTCGCTCCCTTGCTCTCCAGGTCCCCCAATAAAATTCCCCACTGGCAGAGCTATAGGATCCAGATCACAGCCTAGCGGGCAAGCTAAAACCGCTAACACCCTCTCTGTCCAACCAGTAACTCGTGTCCCTGCCCAAGTAGCTCACACACACGCACACACACACACACACACACACACACACACACACACACACACACACACTTTGAGATAAGAGTTTATACAACCACACAGACACTCCTGGGGAAAGCTGGCACATTTTCTCCAGCTGTGCCCCTTTCTCACATACTGTACCGTAGTTCCACTTGCCACCACCCACTAACACTTATCAGCTACTCAAAGGCCCTTAAAAGGGTGCCCAATTATTACTGTGCAATATTATTATCCAATTGGTAGAATAGCCCAGGGCTAGAGTGGCTTTGTACAATTTTACCAAAGGCATGCAAGTACTCTTAAGAGCTTAAATTATCTCTACACAAAACATCCACAGATGAAAGGTTTTAAAATATTTAATAATAAATAATAAAAACACAAGATAATACTTCTTACTACACAGTACTCGTCAAGAGTTCAGAGATCACACATAAATGCTTAAAATAATTCAGTAGTACAGTTCTGACATCACAGAAAAACACCTAGTCTAATCTTTCTATTTCCTAACTCTTTCTAAAAGAAAACACAAGTCTAAGATAACTTGCATATTAGCAAGACAGTGCTGTGAGTTGGATGATCAAGACAAAAATGCTTAATGCCTTCTGATTCTCTATGTTTAAATTGCTATTGCAGTCCTGATTCCTATTACATAATTTTTTACTCTTTCCTGGTGTTCCCATGGTGACAGAAACTGCATTTACATTCTTTTACACCTAGGCAGAAACCAGAGCAATAAAGGACATTCCACATGTAAATTCTGGTCATTAACTTTATCCTTAAAACAATAGGCAGGAAACCTTCATCTAGCCTGGCTGGAGCTGAATTGTAAACATCAAAGACAGTCATGAAATAATTTCAAAGGAAAGACAAGAAATGCTTGACTTTGCCCTCTGCTGTAATGAAAGCTATGTTGCTACATTGTTTTGAGTTCAACATTTCACAGCATATTCTTTCATTTAAGAAAACAAGCCTGTTATGCAACATTCATATTTACAAATGACAGAATTATGTATAATAAAATCCTATCTGGCTAGGCTGGCAGCCTTCACAATAACACTTTTGCTTTGGTGGCTGCAGTCACTGTGGCCATGTTGTCTCCATCTGTAAGTTTGCATTCTTCAACTTAATAACTTTCCTGCCTTCTGGGATATAATAGAACATTCTGCAGTTGCCACTACAAAATACACCATCCTCCCTTTGGCCACAACTCTTTGTTACTGCCTCAGCAGTAGACTTCTTGAAGATGGGCCTTCCAAACTCTGGGTGCTTGACCTTGCTTGGAATACAGCCTTTTCAGAGGTAGGAGTTGAAGTCCTGTCACAGAAGGCATTCTGTCATATTTTTAAAAGTGACTCACAGGTCATTTAGGTGTGCCAGATCTTTCTGGCTGATGTCCTATGCATTGAATCCATCATGACACTAACTAATGATCAGCTAATAGCACTGCCCCTCTGTTTACCTCAGTTTCTAAAATGTACCACCTTAGGTCTTACTGCACGACCACAGAGCTGAAAAAGAACTGTCTTTCCAAAGTGCTGTGGCACAAAGTACATTTGCAGTTGTCCTCATTTCTGAATAATATGCTAAGGGCAAACTGGGGCTTGCATAAAAGTCCAGTAACAGCTCACTGCTTGCGCTCAGATCCAGGAAGCTATTCCTTCCACTCATGATCTTTCCAGTGCATTCATCATTCACCATAGGAGTGCTGCTGTCTCCCAGTAAGACTACAGACTAGTTGGTGTTACTGTCAGTAGCAGGTTATCCACCTTCATCTAGAAGGCTACTCTGTAAAATGGTGAACTCAATGACTGAGTTTTCTTGTCTGTGACTCGTGGCTCCATTGTGGAACCCTCCTATCCAGTGGTGGGTGAGGCAACTCCGGTTGCATGACCATCTGCCAGAGGATGTTTAGTATTCCTCCACCTGCCTCGGGTCTCATATAAGCTGCAACTCCAAAACAGGAGAGAGAGACTACCCCTACTGAATAAACAAATAAAAATAACTCTCTTCTCTCCCACAGGGGTCATTTCAGTGGCAGTATTCTAATGGAGGAGAAAATGCTTCTCATTGTGTCTTTACACTCTTGTTGCTTTAAGTACAACCTTGACTAGTAATGTACAATGTTAGTGCTGCTGACTCAAGCTCAGATGCAAAATTAGGTTGGTGGAGTAGTGTTTTGATGTCGACATGATGGCGTACCCAAAAGCCACATACTGTGGGTTCCTAGTAGTGGTTGGTGGACATGTCACTTAGATACTGTGTGTGTATGTGTTTGTTTATGCATTGTACTTATGGAAACAGATGTTGGTGACCTTGCCTGGCCCACCTTTGCACCTGTCTGCATAGAACCAGAGTTAGTGGTCTGCTTACCATATCCTTGTGGTGGCCCTGCTGACCCACTTATTACTTTGGGAATTTTACCTCTCTAATCAGTCTGCACCGAGTGCATAGTTCCTTGCTAGTTTACTTCCTGTTACTGAAACACTACCTTCTCATAGGGTGAAGCCTTTGCTTTGTGGTGGGCTGACTATACTGTCTGCAGTGGGGCAACTCCTCTAGCAAGAAGCAGGGCTAGCAGACTGCACAGCTGTCAACATTCTGTCTCCAGTTTGTTTTATTGAAGCAACGGATGAGGGTAAAACAGAGCACACCACATACCTTGACCTGTCAAAGGTGTTCATCATCATCCTGCACCCTTGTATCCTGGACAAATTTTCCCAGCTAAATGTCAGTCCCTGTGCTTCTTATTGGATTGGAAACTGGCTCAGAAATAGAACCCAGGAAGTTAGGGTGGGTGGCTCTACCGCCTCCAAAAGACCTGTCACTTACTGTGTACCCCTAGGGTTCAGTCCTTGGGTCAGTTCTTTTTTGGCATTTGTCAAAGTTAATGTTAAAAGTCTGTGGCTGACCAAGTCTGCAGACGACTGCATACTTGGTGCCATTATAAACTCCCAGAAGGCACCAAGATCCTGCAAGAGGGGCTGTCCGTAGCAGATTTCTGGGGTCTAAACCATAGATTAAAACTAAATGCTACAAAGTGTATAAGCATATCCTTCAATAAGCATGAATCCCCTTGTAACTATCTCATTGACAATGCAGTCCTGAAAATTGATCCCATAGTTATGATTTTCTTACAACAGTGGGTATGTCGTGATAAAAGGACAATGCATTGTCAATGGAGGTTCCCATATCCATTTTCTGTCACACAGTTTACTGCATCCAGATGCAGGGATGTAATTGTTCCACTGTACTCAGCACTCATGAGGCCAATTATTGAGTATAATGCCCCTTTTGGTGTGTCTGTCCAAGAACTTGTCACAACAGGGGTAAGCACATTGTTCTCTCACTAGACAACATTAAGGGCCTAAGTCTTAAAAACTATGCAAACCATCTGAAAACCTTAACAGTCTTCTCAGTATCATACAGGCTACTGAGGGGTGACCTATATCTCACTTCTAGAGCTTCAGTAGACCCTATTTTTGTCAGACCTATTACAGATTTGTAAGTCCAGTGGTATAAACACCTGCTTTTGCAAAATAAATAAAACATTGTGGGATAGGTATGTTTTACAGAGAATTCTGCTTTTCTTACTTTACCCACCACTATAGCAGATACATCAGACACATGTAAGTGCCTCAATATATCATTGTTTGGTCCTTCTCTGGGTTATTCTTATGCAGACACTAAGGCTTATAATCCACCATGGGAGTGGAAGGCTGGACTTCTTAAGATCCTCACAGATCAATAACCTAGTAAGCATATATGAACATATGAACTTACTATGTGGAACTCCACCTCTCAGAAGGTGGAACAAATGGGCAAAATGTGGAACACTTCTTCTCACAATGTGGAACCAGTGGGCGAAATGTGGGCCACCACCTCTGACAAAATTGGAACAAATATGCTAAATGTGGGACACTACCTCTTACATTGTGGAATCATTGGGCAAAATATGGAAAACTACCTCTCACAAGGTGGAACACTTGCTGTCATCTTCGACTAGGAAGCACCCAGCATTGTTAAAATGCATTATTTTATGCTTATAGAAAGTTATTTTAATGATTTAATAAGACTCAGTATTATTTACTATTGATATTAGATTAAAACAACAAACTTAATGAATGTGAGATTGACCCTTTCAAAGTGGAACAGTGTAGAATATAGACTTTAAGATTCAAAATGAGAGATGTTCCTCATAATGAGGTATGATTGAGACTTATGACAGACTGGTACTCAGGTAGATGGAGGCTTGGGCTTTCTGAAATGGTCATATAAAGTAAATATAGACTGCAGAGAACCCATACATCAAAAGGATAAGAAAAGCAGATGACAGTAGCAGCAGAAATGCAGTTTCCTATAATCTCTCTCGGAAACTCCCAATGTAATTTTCCTTAATTTTCCTTTTTGCTTTTCTGCATGTTTATCTGTTTAGTTACTTAACCAGGTATGTCAGGCAGGTGGCTACAAGAGGAATTGGGAGACAGGCTCTGTGAAGTCCCCAACTTTATATACCAAGTCCAGGGCTGACGTACCCAAGGTAAGTTATATGCGGGTTGATGGGACAGGAGTTCCAGGAAGGCTTATAGAACTGCTCTAAACTTGTGCCTTTCAAAAAACTCAGGATTTTCAGATGATTTTAATTTGTTGATCTGGATATATTTGAACTAGGATTTTGACAAACTGCAACTGGGTCAGCTGTGATTAGCAAACTAGCCTGCAAATCCCACTTTCACTGGGAGAAATCATTTTCAGAGCACTATATAAAAGCTAATAAAGAAAGTAGGTCAAAAAAAGAGGATGTAAAAATATATGCCAAAAAAACTGAAAACCACAAATGCCAGAGGATGTTTAGTATTCCTCCACCTGCCTCGGATTTCATTTTGTGAGGGCAGCAAGTAGGTTTTAGAAGCTTTCATGTTAACAGAGTGATATCAGCTTGGAACAAGACATGAACATTTTGAAAATTACTGGTTATGAGGTAAGGTTATGAAAATGGGTCTATATCACGATGTTGAAACATCATAATATCGAACACCTAATGATCGACCAGTATACATAGAAACGCATTTGCGCAAATCGATGAATACTGGGCAAAGATGTAGTTGGCCAACTTCACAATGTTACTCTTTCCTCCACTGTATTGTGATTTCAGAGTTGGTATATTTAGTTAGGGTGCTGTGTGGGGGGCACAGCCCCCACATGGGTGGGTTTGTTTTAGATTTAGTCCATTTTGTTATATTACAGGGCAAGTGTTTGTTTGCCCTGTACATTTTCATCGATTCATGGAAATGCGTTTCACTGAATAGTGGTCGATCTTTAGGTGTTCGATGTTTCGACGTTGTAATATAGACCCTATAAAAATAATGTTGAGAACCTGGGGTGAAAGTACTGCAGATAACCATAACAATCATAAAACTACCAGTGCTTTACATAAGCACATCGAACAAGAAGGTAGTTCACATATTTTTAATTTTTTTGTTTTGGATATTTTATCAGAAGGGAAGAGAGGTGGTGACATTAAGAATTGCACCGAAGCTTTAGAACAAAAGTGGATTCTTAAATTAAATGCATATACACCACTTTGTGTTAATGAAATGGTTTCTGTGAAGCCGTTTCTTAAAGTTAGAAGTTTAAAACACTAATGAGACAGAGAGAGAAATATATGCATATATTTTATTTTATTTAGTTCTATATATATATTTTTGTGTATACTTTTCATCTTTATTAAGGCAGCTATTATTTATTCAGTATGTTTATTTCTACTATGTCTTTTTACTATACACTGTTTTCAGGCACTGATGTTTCTTAATGACTTGATTCAATTTACAAGGCGTTAATTGCTTTATGCATTTAAGCTGCGAAACTGTTTGGATGTAGTCTGATGAAGCGACCACAGAGGTCATGAAAGCGCTTACCTTGAGCTCTTCAATAAATATTTTTTTACATTTTTCATCGAAGCATCATTGTGTTTTTCCTGAACAGTCATGGTGGATTGGCTCTGCTGTATTTTTGCCTGCTCTGAGCCCTTCCTTTGCAGTTGTTGGTATACTTTTTCTTTTTTGGTTGATCGGGTTATTGCCGAAAGCAGTGCGGCAAAACCTCAAAAAAGCAATTGCACTTGTTGCGAATTGCAAAATATTGCCCCCTTTTTGACCCAAGGTAGTGCTTGTTTAGGGGGTAGAGCGGTCAGAAATGTCAAATTCGGTGATGTTTACGACATTCTGACCGTTCGACATTATGGAATTCGCTGACAAAACTCTGTGAACTGCATGTTCGAGCAATTAGTGATCGATTAAATGAATGTTTTCCGTTAAAAACAATGGTGCGACCAGTACTACTGTATAGTACAGAAACTTGGGCAGTAAAAGCAGTTGAGGAAGCTAGAGGTGATGAAGATGAAGCACCCAGGATGGTGGGACAAAGAACTGAGGACATCTGAGCAGAAGCCAAAGTAGTTCCAATTGCAGAGAAGGTCAATGAGAAGAGATTACATTGGTTTGACTCATGTACAGAAAAGAAGGCAATCTGGTGAAGAAGATTTGGGACAGACAGGAAGTAGACAAAAGGAAATGACTGTGTCAAGCAAAAGATTTGGATGGATTATGTGAGAGAAGACCTGCAACAGTCAGGCACGACTGTCGAAGAAGGTTGGAGAGTGGAATTGAGAGGGAGAGAGAGAAAGGAGATGGCAACAGTCATCACGACACCCTGATCCCATGTAGAAAATGGGGGTTGATGATGTTCTTATGAGTAATATCAGCTAAAATATTGAAAATATTAACTAGCCAGTAACAGAATATAGTGTAATAGTAGTTGTATATCTTGTGAATCTCAAAAAAACATAACTTTGCATTTATCTGTATTCATGCAAAGTATATGACCTTTAATTCAGGTACTGGCTTTGGTAAAATAAATATTAAAAAATGAAATATCATCCTGCTTAAAGATGAAAGTTCCACTCTTAACATCTCAATATTTTGACAGTGTTTCATAGCTTTTTTGGAAAATGTGAAAAAAGTGAAGTGAAATTCAACCTAGTGGAACCTCTGACCAGACAGGTGATCAGTCTTATTATTAACCTAAAACATGAACTCTCTGCTTTCTTCCTAGCAACCATGTCTTAATCCTCCGAACCACAAATAATTTATCCCTGAGCATAGACATTTATTAATGATGGCACTGTGAGACAGGGCATTAAATGCCATTGCAAGATATGCCTAAATGACAGCAGCACTGATGCATGCGTCACGAGTCTTGCTTACTTGTTCATAAAAGGCAGACAAACACGATGGTGTTGACCTACCATTTTGTAAAACCAAGTTGTTCTAGATCTACTATATGGCCTTACTAGTGTACTCTTTCAAGAACTAGAGGGTAGCTTTCAAAGCATTTGCAAACAATGATTGGTCGATAATGTTATCAATTTATCTTAACACCCACCCTTAAGCAGCAGAGTAACGCTGACTAATTTCCATGCAGTAGGAACAAAACCTTGCTGTAGGAAGTTGTTAAGTGATACTTTAGGTTGCGCCACGGGTGAGTCTTTCATTAGGTAATAAACATTTCAGGAATACCATCAGGTCCCATACTGCTATGCGCTTTAATGTTCCTTAAGGCTGTAGATACTATAGTGCAAAATATGTTAAAGTAGCTACTGTAATCAGGTCCCCCTGACTACATCAGATTAGTAATGTTAATATTGAAGTACATTTTGAAGAGTTTAGCCATTGACAGATTTTCTCTTACACATTTATTATTCACTTTCACTGGACCAGTGTTGCGACGACCACTCCTCTGATGCTTCACGTTACACTTAGCTAGATATTCTTCATATATAGCCTTAGCTTTTTGAATACCCCAGTGTAGTTTCCTGTTTTTTGCATTATACTGTTTATATCTTGTCTTGCATTTCTTGTATGCTGAATTTTGTACTCACACTGCAACATACAGGAAGGGGACATAAGAGCACTATTAGCAAATGTAAACAAATTAATTTACAGTTGATACAGATACCAAAGGAAACTAATTTTTTTTTACTTATATCAGGAAATTAAGGAATAATGTTCCACAATGCAATGCGCTAATACATGATACTGTCGCACATTCCCAATCAAAGAATAGAGACAGTGTATCCGCAGACAAATTTAGTACTAACTTTACCCCATCTGCCCACACTGTTGTGCCTACTGCCCGTGAAAATGTACTTTTCCTGTAATCACCTTGGGACAAGTCTCAGAATCCCTTTCAAAGGCTAAAACTAATGTTTGTGTGGGACCAGGTAACATACCTGGTGGCATTCTCATCAGTGCCGTGTATGGATCACCTGAGCCTCTACTTAAACTGTTCAACCTCAGCCTACCCAGGGGGTTTGTCCCTGATGGTTAGAGAAGAGCCACTGTGCCTCCCCTATATAAGGGTGGTCCCTTTACATACCCTGGTAATTATAGGGCCTTCATCCTCCCTTATCTTGTATGCAGAGTCATGAAACATATCCTAGCAAAACTCTTTTATGCAGACATAGTAGCTTATCTCATTTAGACCCCACACAGTTTGGTTTTGTGTAGAGCTGGCTGTGTCTCCTGAACCTAGTAAACTACAATAAAAAGGTTGCAGAGGCTATGGCCAGTGACCATTCTGTGTACGCTGCTAATCTGGATGTGGTCAGGGCTTCTGACCCTATCCCTCCATGCTGGTATTACTGAAAAGTTAGACAAACTTAATGTAAACCCATGTGTTGTCTGTTGGATTGCAAACTGGCTGCCTGGCAGATCCCACTTAGTGAAAGTTGTTGATACCCTCTTTGAATGTAACATTGTAACTACAGATGTACAGCAGGGATCCATGCTACTGCCCTCTCTAAATGCAACTTTGGAACTACTGAGGTATCACAGAAATCAGTGCTGGGCCTCCTCTGTATGTAACATTGTAACTACTGAGGTACCACAGGGATCAGTGCTGGGATGTCTCTGAATGCAACATTGTAACTAGTGGCATAGCACAGGGATCAGTGCTGTGACCCCCCCCCCCCTGAATGTAACATTTTAACTGCCGAGGTACCACAGGCATCAGTACTGGGCCATCTGTGAATACAGCATTGTAACTAGTGTGGTCACAGAGGGATCAGTGCTGGGGCCCCTCTGAATATAACATTGTAACTACCAAGGTACCACAGGGTTAGGTGCTGGGATCCTGCTGAACACAATGTTGTAACTAATGGAGTACCACAGGGATCATTGCTGGGTCATCTCTGAATGTAACAGTATAACTAGTGGAGAACCACAGGGATCAATTATGTGACTTCTCTGAATGAAGCATTGTTCCTAGTTGAGTATCACAAAGATTAGTGTTGGGACCTCTCTGAATGTAACACTGTAACTACTGAAGTACCACGGGGATCAGTGCTGGTACCCTCTCTGAATGTGTCATTGTCAATACTGAGGTACTACAGGGATCAGTGCTTGTACCCTCTCTGAATGTAACATTGTAACAACTGTGGTAGCACAGGGATCAGTGCTTTTACCCTCTCTAAATGTAACATTGTAACAACTGTGGTAGCACAGGGATCAGTGCTTGTGCCCTCTCTGAATGTAACATGGCAACTACTGAGGTACCACAGATATCAAAACTGGGACCTATCTGATGTAACTTTGTAACTGGTAGGGTACCACAGGGATCACGACATGCCCTTCGCTGAATGTAACATTGTAACTAGTGGGATACCACAACAATCACTGTTGAGCCATCTCTGAATGTAACAATGTAATTAATGGAGTACCACGACAATTGCTGCTGGGACGTAACATTGTAACTACTGAGTTACCACGAGGATCAGTGTTTGGCTTCTGTTACTGTAACGCTGTAACTACTGTGGTACCACGGGGATCAGTGCTGAGACATCTGTGAATGTAATATTGTAACTACTGAGTTACCACAGGGATCATTGTTGGGACATCTGTGAATGTAAGATTGTAACTAATGGGGTACCACAGCGATTACTGATGGGCCATGTCTGAATGTAACAATGTAACTAGTGGAGTACCACATCAGTCACTGCTGGGACCTCTCAGAATGTGACATTGAAACTAATGAGGTACCACAGGGATCACTGCTGGGCTGTCTCTGAATGCAACATTGTAAGTCAAGGAGAACCACATGGATCACTGCTGGGACCTCTCTAAATGTAACATTGTATCTACTGAGGTACCACAGGGATCAGTGCTGGTATAACCTCTGAATGCAACATTGTAAGTAGTGGAGTACCACAGGAATTGGTGCTGGGCCCTTTTTGAATGTAACACTGTAACTGACCGGAGGGGGGTGTTTGTGGGTATTTCTTTGGGTGTGGTAAGAGGTGATGGGGGCAGAAGTTTGAACTGAACTTGTCAGACATCAGGTTTGCTGTAGTTTCAGGATGGATGTAAGTATTGTCATTCATGATTAACTCGGCACATTGCTGAGTGTTTCCTCTGAGGTTATGAACATAATTTAAAGAAAGCATTATGGTTGTCTTTAACCTGGGAGGCTATCTTTGCCTCTTAGTTTGCTTTGGCAGATTTGACCAGGTCTCTAATTTGTTTGTTTAGAATGGTGAGTGTCATTTTGCACTGTTCTGTCTGTTCCTTCTTGGCTTTGGAGAAGATTTTTTTCTTTTTGTTGAATAGTCTGTTTATACTAGGGTTCACCGGGGTGGTTTATTTTTGCCAATAATCATAGTTTTGACTTTGACAGGAACTGCCTCCTCTATACATTTATGAATGTGATTGTGCAGTGCTTTTGTGTACAGCACAGAGCAGGTCTCAGTATCACCTGTGTTCAGAAGGGCTTGGAAGTTTAGTAAGATGTCACTTAGTTTGAGGTAATAGCTCTTAGCAAAGTTCTTAACAGGTCAAAGTTCTTAACAGGTTTAGAGTTTAATGGGTGTTCTAGGGTATTACTAATGGAGATCATGTTGTAGTAAAATCTTATCAGGGAGGAGTTAATGCAGGCGAGGGAGCAGCATGCCCCCATGTTTGTGAGTACCAGGTCAAGGATATTTGTACCTGTAGCAGGAGAGCTAATTAGTTGCAACAGGTTATTTGTGTTGACGAAGTCCAAAGACCTCTAAGTAAGTGAATTATTCCCCATGTAAGCCTCCCAGTTTATGCAGGGCTAGTCAAGTCACCATAAGTGTGGTGTTAGGCTGAATATTAAGAGATTCCAATAGGTTTAGGTAGGAGGCATTTTTTTCCAGATTCATGTTAGGGGATCAAGGATATGATAGGGGGTCGAACCTGTGGTTAGTTGGGCATGGCGCAGCTCACGTGAGTCATGTTGGACCAGTCTAGTGGTGTACTTGTCCTTTATGAACACTGAGACACCTCCTCCCTTTGTTGTATCCTGAGCTGAGGGGGATCAAAATGCATGAAAGGCAGTGTAGTCTTTGATAGCCAGGTTGCTCTCCATGGTTCTGAACCATGTTTTCATGACTACACATACGTCTGTCTTCTCCAGGATGAAGTGTGCTTCCAGGGATTGTTGTTTTGTTATTTAAACTCCTAACATTGAGAAGCAATACCTTTAGGTGGTCATGAGTGTTTTTTTTTGTTATGTTAGAGGGCTTAATAACTTGGCATGGCCTAAAAATGGCACTGTGGGGATAGATAAAGTTGTTGCCAGTATCTGGAAGCCATGTTGACAATTGCAAACCATCTCTAGCAAAGCATTGTGGTCTGTTGATCATGTCTTCCCAGGCTGACAAATATTGGATCGTCTTGTGACACCTGAACTAAATCAATTGTTGCAGTCAGTCATTTTTTGCTGGTGCTGTGGCCTGATCTTTGGCGAAAGTAGGGTGCTACTCAAGGCTAGATTTATATCTGCCTGAGACACGAATGCAGAGACCTCCATCATGTCTGTTTTCATATAGTCTAGTGAAATATGTCTTAGATAGTTTACGCCCACATGGGCTGTGAATGTGTCATGCTAGTACTTGTGGTTTAAAGGCCAAAGTGCATGTGTGATCTGGAAGATCCTAGCTTCAGGCAGTCATTCAAAGAGGATCAGTGCTGGTACCCTCTCTGGATGTAACATTGTAACTACTGAGGTACTACAGGGATGAGTACTGGGCCATCTCTGAATGTAACATTGTAACTAGTGGGATACCACAGGGATCAGTGCTGGGACCTCTCTGAATGTAACATTGTAACTACTGAAGTACCACATGTATTAGAGCTGGGACCACTCTGAATGCAACATCGTAGTTAGTGGGGTAACTCAGGCGTCAGTACATGCCCCTCATTGAATATAGCATTGTAACTACTGTGGTACCATAGGGGTTGGTGCTAAGACCTCTCTGAATATAACATTGTAACTAGTGGAGTACCACAGGGATCAGTGTTGAGACCTCTCTGAATGTAACATTGCAATCAGTGGAGTATCACAGGTATCAGAGCTGGGACTTCTCTGAATGCAACATTGTAGCTAGTGGGGTAACTCAGGGATCAGTACACACCGCGGTACCACAGGGATCAATGCTGGGACCTCTCTGAATGTAATATTGCAACTACTGAGGTACTATAAGGATTGGTGCTGGGATCTCTCTGAATGTAACATTGTAACTTGTGGGAGTGCCACAGGGATCAGTGCTGCGCCCTGTATGAATATAAATTTTTAACTGATGTGGTATCACAGAGATCAGTGCTGGACCATTTCTGAATGTAACATTGCAATTAGTGGGCTACCATAGGGATCAGTGTTGGGCCATCTGTAAATGTAACACTGTAACTAGTGGAGTACCACAAGGATGGATCAGTGCTGGGTACTCTCTGAATGTAACATTGTAACTAGTGGGGTATCACAGGGTTCAGTACTGGGCTCTCTGAATGAAACATTGTAACTAGTGGGGTACCACAGGGATCAGTGCTTGGGACCTCTCTGAATGTAACATTGTAACTAGTGGAGTACCACAGGGATCAGTGCTGGGAACTCTCTGAATGTAACATTGTAACTAGTGGGGTACCACAGGGATCAGTGCTTGGGACCTCTCTGAATGTAACACTGTAACTAGTGGGGTACCACAGGGATCAGTGCTTGGGACCTCTCTGAATGTAACATTGTAACTAGCGGAGTACTACAGGGATCAGTACTGGTGTCTCTGAATATAACATTGTAACTAGTGGGGTACCACAGTGATCACTGCTGGGACCTCTCTGAATGTAACATTGTAACTAGTGGAGTACCTCAGGGATCAGTGCTGGCCCATTTGTGAATGTAACCTTGTAAGTAGTGGGGTACTACAGGAATCTGTGCTAAGCCTCACCTGTTTGGCATTTATTTTGCTGCATCCAAGCCAAAATCTCTGAAGTGTGGTTAACTAAGGCTGCTGATGTCTGCAAGCTGGGTACTTTTATCTGCTTTTCCACTCTTACTAAATTGTTTCAAATAAGGTTTGTACTGAAAACTATCTCAAGCTAAATGCAAAAAAGTGTAGCATAGTGACATTCAATAAAAAGCCACCTGGTTTGTTATAAGTGGTACATGTCTTCAGACAGATATGGTCATAAGATACCCAGGTACTTACAGAGACAACTCTCAGCTGATCATCATGTTTCTACCATAAACAAACAAACAAAATCTGTTACTTCCCTACTACAGTGAATCACAGATATTTAAACAGTGAATGTGCATTATTTTGTTAATTCTGATGAATTCCTTGTAGGGACGAATGCACTTAATTGGAGTAATAAAACTTTTGGAATACATTTGTTATATTTTATTTCCCTGGACACAGTGGTTTGCTTTTGTTCCTAGTTGTTCTGTGTTTTACTGGATTCCTGCTTCATGTGGTGGTCTTCCATTTCCGTTAATTTTCAAAGAAATATCTTTATGATTCAAAGACATCATCTTACCCCTGTAGTCTTCTCTTCTTACCCCCAAACGCAGTCTTACCTTTGGTATGTGCAGATTCTGACATATTTCTCAACTGGAAAGGTCCCACTGATTTCTACCTAAATAAAATGAAATGAACAACTTAAATCCTTCAACTTTCTTGATGGAGTAGCACCTGTCCTTATACTCAGTAGAAGTCCAGTTGCTCCAAGGTGACCTGTTTCTCATTTTATTAGCCACGAAAGACCCTTTCCTATTTCACCTCCTATTTCTTCACAAAACCAGTGACTCTGCAAACAGCCATACTATGGACCTAAATTTATAACTACAAACAAGACTTACTGGAGGAGTAGGTTCCTAACCCAACATATTCTCAGCCTATGAAATAAGTTACCAATACAGGTCAAACAAAGTGCTTTGTTTGCCTTTAAGGCTATACCAAGGTTACCATGTACAGCCCTGCTCAGTTTTGTGAGATGGACATTATTAAATACTCTCTGTCTCTCTACACACACACACACACACACACACACACACACACACACACACACACACACACACACACACACACACACACACATACATACATATATATATATATATGGGATCCATACAGATCCCCAACGGCACTATCTGCTGAAGCAGAAATCACCGAACATACATAACCGAAAGTGCTGTTCACCGAAGCAGCACTTTCGATTATGTATGCTGGTTGTGCCGGTCGCACTACGGTGCGGTTAAGGGAGAATTCCCTTTTTCTCACTGTAGTGCGACCTCGGAGTGAGAATATAAAAGTATGGCGGGTGGGGGACACAGCCTCCCACATGGGGGAGCAGGGGGGCTTGCCCCCCCTGCATAAACGAAGATTTATTAATTTATTTTTAACGGACTTTAACGAAAGCGCTTTTTCGGTGAAAGCACTTTCGTTAAAGTGCGTTCAGGTATTGTGGATTCGACTATTGAACTTTCGTTCAGTAGTCCTAGATCCATATATATATATATAAGTGTGCAGTTTTATTGCAGAACCAAAAGTTATAGGTAATATTGCTGAATTTTCAGATCTGGGTAACCAAAATCTTGGCATTAGGTTTTTCACCAAATAAACAGAAAATAAACTGAAAGAATGCAGAGTACTTGTATTTTTCACTGTTCCTTTTCTCAAGCACAATAAATTAGCAGAAAACGAGGGCTAATGTAGTTCACAGAGAAAAAGTCGAGTTATTCCACTTCAGGACACGACTGGAGTTGTGACTGGAGTTGTATCCACTGCATGTAAATGGTCTGAAGCAGAATCCCTTCTCAGGCTCCTTTGCATTCCTTTTCAGGAAGATGTCCAGGTCTCTCCCACAGTGCTCCTTGTGTGTGTGCCTACACGCATACACACAGACACACATGTATACATGTATATATAAAATGTATGTGCATATTATATATACACACACACATTTATATACAGATATATATTTCTCCCAAACTACAACATGACAGCAAATTATCTAACATATTTCTGCTAATGAAACCCAGTATGTAAAGAGGTTTCCATGTTAGCAAGAATATGGAAACAAAAAAATGTAAAAATCATGCAAATTTAAGCTCCACTTAAAGCATCCAAGTTCCTTAGAAGTAACATCCAGTTAAAGGGAGCATGCTATAAAGTAGATAGTCTTGAGTTTGGGGGTCCTTATGGATGCAGTTTTAAAAGACTTGTCCTTGGTGTAAGCCTGCTTTATATGTAGGGCCTACACTGAACTAAGTCACCAACAGCAAGTGCATGTCTCTTAGATCCTGGCCCAATGTCTTACTTTTTTACGATTTCTGCTTTATGAGTAACTTTTAGGCAACAAGTCCAGTTTGAATAGCTAATAGTACTTCTCTTACAGCCTTCCATTTTTGAACATTTAAACTACTGTCTTTAGGTAACTCATTTTCTGATTATAATCTTGCATAAGATTTCATATGCCAGTGCTATGGAAAGCAGGAATAAACTTAACATTGCTATATTTAACTTTGAGACAAAATGCTTTAACAGATGTTTGATTTTGACACATCTGTGGTGCATAACTTGTTGGGAAGAAGTGTTATAAATCATTGACCTTGGCAGATTCAAAACTTAAGTGCTTCCTAGTACTAAAGAGACCAATTAATTAAATCTTGTAAGGTATATCTGGAGCTTTCATAAATTGAACAATGCAGATGTATGAAAAAAGCACTTCCATTTGGTTGCTATCTCTGCTTAATGTAGTAACCTTGCCTTCCGCAACAGTTTTTTCAGATTTGCTTCTTTATTTATTCCACTTTAAATCTGCTGATTTTTCAGTTAGCTGTTCTCAGACTAGCTCAGGTGATTCATACTTCCTAAGTCAGCATTTATTAATGCAGAACATAACTGCGTCTCCTGGATTGTTTACCTTGAATACTTATGTCTTCAAAACAAGTTTTAATTTAGTGTGATACCTTAAAGGACATTTAGCATTCAACATTTGTAATATATACACACGTGTATATATATATATATATATATATATATATATATTACACACACACACACACACACACACACACACACACACACACACACACACACATATACATATACACATATCATACGACACCTGGGTCCCATTCTTTTAGCCAAATTTTATCTCTCATTGAAACATGAGTGGGCTGTTGTGTTCTGTCAGTTCCTGTTTCATATAAAGCAGCCATGTGCATGTTATACCAGGATTGGTGCACATTGGATTTAAAGGATTTTCTTCTTACCCCTCCCACCACCGCCACTGTTGTCATATGTAGCTGTGGGGTGGTGCAGCAGGCCTTTCACCCTGCAAAAACACTAGTTCAGACAAAATTTTCTTCTTTGAAACTAATATAAACTCACATATGTACACATATATAAAATATCATATGTGGAGTATTGTAAATGGTGATGCCTAGATGATATAGGGAATTTGCTTGTCATGTTGTACATATTCCTTCATTCCTTCCAAATTCTAACAATAATTTCAGACTTTCTGGAGACTGGAACACAGCAACACTGTGTTGTTCACTAAGGATTCTGACCAACATATAGATGGTACTACACTCATCTCCTGGGGGAGGGGATAATCTGGTTATGGTGGATGCCATAATTGATGCAACCCTTATGTACTACAGCAGAAAGTGGAACAAGGGGGCTGTAAATGGTGGGGTGTAAGGGTCAGTATGTGAATTAGGGGCAGATAGGAAATGGTCACAGGGCAGTGTAGAGTTAAACAACAAAGGCTTGCACAGTGTACATCCAGGGTCTATATTACAATGTCGAACTCACAGGAGTCCGAACATTGTAATATCGAACCCATATGTTCGAAAGGGAAAAAAATCGGTGGGCCGTTTTTGCGGCTTTACTATTTCCTCCACTGTGGTGCTATCTCGGAGTTGATATATTTAAGTAGGGGGGGTGTGGGTGGCTGTGTCCCCACATTAGTATAAGTGTAAAGTGTATGTGTTTTTTTTGTTTTTGTACTAGAACAGCGATTTTTTTTCCCTGGGGGAAAAAAAATCGCTGTTCTGTTTTTTCGTCCTTTTTGGATTTTGAACTTCCTGGTTCGATATTACATCGTTGGAACTCCTGTGAGTTTGACAATGTAATATAGATCCTACATCCATACATTATGTTATTCAAGGGCCATCATGTGTTATGTTGTGCTGCTAAGAAGTCAGAATTTTAATTTTCTTGTTTCCTGTTTTTTTCTGCCCTGTAGAGTTCTTCAGAAAATGGTCCTCCTCTCAGATAGCCACCTGCACCTCTTCCTGCAAACTCAGCTGTCAGCGACAGAGATTGAAACGTGCGTGCAAGGCAAGACTCCTTACACAGTTACAGATGCCATCATGAACTACGCAATGTCCAGCCAACATGGGATTAGAAATGCAGAAGCAACTCTTTCCCCAGCAGTTCACTTCTTCGTTGGCTGTGACTGTGAAAGGTAATGGTGTTCTCTCATCCTCTTAGTGGCAGCTTATCCCTTACAGTATATTTTGTCATTGATGTTTGAAAAGTAGATTTGTGAATGGTTTATGTTAGCTTGAGAAAAGGTTATCATAAGAAATATCTTTCAGTAGCTGGCCCTGCTAATATTTAAAGGTTAGATAGCTGCCAGAATGGTTAGGCTTATGGGCCTGGGATCATGTGTTATTGTTAGGGGGCAGCAGTTAGACTTGAGGGAGAAAGATACAGTGCTAAAAGAGTGGATAGGTTAATGAATGTATACAACAGGGTCCCTTGTTTTATTTATTTTTATTTATTTACTTTTACTAAAAGGAGCTGGTTAGGGTAGCTAGGGGAGGGGCATACCACAGCTGCATAACTGTAGCACTGCTGAGGAAAGTGTATATGTTCTTCGTGTTTCACTGTTGCAGTCATCACACTTGGGTTATCTGCCTGCAGGTAGCCCTCATTCGGCCCAAATACGAGAGACTTAGTATTTCTGCGTCGGATGCTGTCGCTCCAGTACTGATGTCAGGTCATCAGGGGTATAAAAACAGGCAGCCAACGCCATTACATCAGTCTTGTTGTCGAGGAGCTTGAAGCAGAAGCAGTTCACAAGTGCCGGTCGGCTGCTACCTGAATTTTTGTTTATGAATTTAATAATCCTGAAGTCTTCTAAAGCTATGTACCCCTTTGGGGATCCTGTTTTCTTGCTCTAGCCGATGTCAGAAAAAGTTAACAACTGTCTTGCCTGTAGAAAGCAAATACCTCACAGAGATTTTCATTCTTACTGCGTCACCTGTTTAGGCCCAGACCACAATGTCCTTTGCTGTCGGTTTTGTGCCTTATTTACCGCCCGAACCATTCATCGTCGAGCTCTCTTTGCCACTAAATTCTTTCGCTCTCAATCTCCGTATTCTGAAATGGCTTCGGTTAGCCATCCAACTACCGATATTCTGAAAAAATGTAAAGATAAAGACAGAGACAGACCGCATTGGTCCAAAACTGCCGGCAACGCTTCCGTTAAGCTAGTCGCCAGTCTGCCGGTACTCAGTGAGGCGCTTTTGTAGCCCTCGATACCCGCTTCAGTGAATTCGCAGACCTCTACTGAGACCCATTTGGAGTCTGGTATGCCGCGAGACTCTTCATTGACTATGGAAACTGCGGATGTCTCTACCTTGGATGGGTCCGGAGCTGCTGAGCAGGCACCGGCTTCTGAGGCAGTTATTTGCACAACTGATGTTCGACTCAAACCGATGACTTCCTTTTTAACCAAAACTATCGAGTTTCTTAGGCCAAGAGTATGCACTGTGCCTAGAAAACTGACGACCAAAGAGCATGCACCTGCTCCCATGCCGCAAAAATAAATGCTTAGAATGGCTGAAGATCTTATTACGCTGATTAGGCGAATTCAGCCTTCCCCCGCTAAGAGACAGAGTCCAGTCCCCTTCAGCTGCTACAGACCAGGAGTTCGATGACTCTGAAATTTCTGATTATGAAGACATGCCCTTATCTCCTTATGAGGATTCGGGTGCAGAGGAATCCATTCCTGCTGCCTCCCCTCCAGAGGATTTTTCTTTTGGTGAAACCTTAAATACCTTACAAGAGCATTTCCACTCGGAATGCCAAGACTATCATCAGTCCAAAAAGAGACTCAGAGAATTTCTAGAGCTGCCTCAACACAGGCCCTTAGCAATACCCCCTGTCCTGGATGCTGTGGATGATGTCGTTATGGAATCCAGTCTTACTACTGACACTTTACCTGCTGCCCCTAGGAAACCAGACAGGTACTACAGAGTACCTGACACTCACAAATTTCTTTTCAAGAATTCTACTGCTGACCCAGAGATCATTTCCCAGGGGCCTAAAGGTATCAAAGCTACTACAGCCAATAATCCCACCCCTTCGGACAGGGATTCCAGAGCTTTGGCAGATGGGGTAAGAAGATATATACCTCTGCAACTCTTGCTATTAGGGCATTGAATTGTCAGTTTCACATGCTGAAGTACCAGCAACATGTTATGGAACTTGCTAAACAAGAAGTGGCAACCTTTTCAGACTGTGCAGAAAATAAAGAATTGCAGAAGCTTATGCACTCTGCAAGCCAAGTCAGCAAGCATACTTTGCAGTGTGGTTTTGACGCCCTAGAAGCATCTTGCCGGGCAGCTGTCACTGGCTTTGTACTGAGAAGACATGCTTGGCTGAAGGAGCAGACCTTGCCAGACCATGACAAATCAAAGTTACTAGACGCTCCTTTGAATAAGGACTGTTTGTTTGGCACCAAAGCAGAAGCAGTACTTAAAAAGATGGAAGAAAAAGCTAAGTCTGTACAGACTATTAAAGAATTCTTACAAGTGCAGCCCCCTAGATTCAATAGGCATTGCCCTTCCAAACACTGGTCCTTTCCAGCCCCCTCCAGGCCTTCTCAAACCAGACCCAGGGGAAACAGACCACCCAGACTTCAGTCACAGGGTATGGAGAGATCTAAGCAATGGAGTACCCCTAAAGCAGGGAGTGGTAAGCCACCTCCTTATGGAAAAAGCTCACAATGACTTCTTTACTCCACTTCCCAGCCCTGCCCAATTGATTGGGCCCTTAGGAGGAAAACTTGCCCTTCATGCAAAAAACTGGATGTCCATCACTCAGGACCGGTGGGTCCTCAAAATTGTATCCCAGGGGTACAAATTTTATTTCTATTCACTGCCAACCCCAAGCGGGTTTCCAGACCTTCCTCCAAACCAGTGGGCACAGGCTCAAAACCAAGTACTTTCCCTGCTCAATATCAGAGCTATTCAGCCAGTTTCAGTAGAACAGAGGTGTCAAGGATTCTACTCCAGACTCTTCCTGGTACCTAGGAAAGAGGGTTCTTGGTGCCCAATCCTGGATCTTTCCATTCTCAGCACCTTCCTGGTGATACCAAAATTCAAAATGCTTACCCTGCAACAGCTTTTTCATGTGCTAGCCAAGGATGCCTGGTTAGTCATCCTAGACATAAAAGAAGCCTTTCTGCATATCCCCATAAGGGAATAATGCAGGAAGTATCTACGTTTCAGGGCAGGGTCTATGCATTATCAGTTCTCTGCACTTCCCTTTGGCTTATCTACTGCACCCAGAGTATTCACAAAATGCCTGGCTCCAGCCATTGCATACTGCAGGCAGAGAAATATCCAAATTTACCTGTACTTGGATGACTGCCTGATTCAGGTAGACAGTCAGGAATTGCTGCTACAGCACCTGACATTTGTGAAAAACCTTCTCACCTCCTTGGGGTACGCCATCAATGAAAATAAATCAAAACTGGTACCCAGTAAAAAGATTGTATTCCTGGGAGCAAGCTTTGACACAACTTCCCAGATGGCATTCCTCACCTCAGAAAAACAAGTCTATCTGACAGACTACTTCAAACAAATAGCCACCAGAACCCAACTATCTGCAAGAAAAATACTGCAAGCCCTAGGGTTCATGGCCTCATCTATACTGCTGATTCCATATGCAAGACTGCATATGAGGAAACTCCAATGGTACTTAAAAAATCTTTGTTGCCAACATTCTCTGGACCTGGAAACAGTCATTCCTATCATACCCTGTCTAAGGACAGAGTTCCTCTCGTGGGCAGAAGCATGCAACCACAACAAGGGACTGCCATTTACTCAACCCCAAGCCACCCAGACCCTAACCACAGATGCATCAGACTATGCCTGGGGGGCACACATGGACGGAATATGTATTCAGGGCCACTGGAGCCCTAGTCAGATTTATCTGCGCATCATCCAAAAAGAGATGCTAGCTGTACAGAATGCTCTGACAGCTTTCAGATCCCTAATCTTTCCAGGATAACTACTAATAAAAACAGACACCACAATTATGTGGTACATCAACAAGCAGGGGGGAACCCATTCCTACCCACTCTGCAGGGTAGCCATGGCCCTGTGGAACACGGCCTTGGACATTCAAGTCCATCTGCAAGCTCAATTCCTGCCAGGCAAACAAAACTTACTGGCAAGACAACTTAAGCAGAAATCTCCTAGACCCACATGAGTGGCAATTGGAGAACAGCACCTTCAACCTTCTGATCCAGAAATGGGGGACCCCAGAGGTGGATCTCTTTGCCTCGCCCTACTACCACCAGCGCAGCAAATTCTGCACCAGGAATCCTCACAGCAGGGCCTGAAAAGTGGATTCCCTATCTTTTCAGTGGGTAAATCGCTCAATCTATGCCTTTCCCCCCTGCCCTTCCTTTCAAGAGTATTACTTAAGATAAAACAGGACAGACCAAGAACAATTCTGATTGCCCCGGACTGTCCACGCCAGCACTGGTATCCACTCATGTGCAGCCTGACATCGGTGCCACCCTGGTCTCAGCAGGAGGGTCAGATTCTGCATCCACAACTGCAAACCTTAAATCTTGCAGCCTGGCATATTCCTGGAATTCTCCCCCAGCAACCCTAAGCAAGCAGGTGCTGGATGTCATTCTTGAAGCCAGAAGACCCAGTACAAGAAATTCCTATGCTAAGTGGAAAAAGGTTCTGCTCCTGGGTTCTGCCTAAAGGAGAGGACACAACTCTGCCCTCCCTGCCTTTAATCCTGGATTACTTAGTAGATCTTACTTCACCAAGGCCTGTCCTTCTCCTCCACACCAAGGCCTCTCCTTCTCCTCCATTAAGATCCATGCCTCAGCCATTTCTGTTCATTATGACACTGAGCTTCCTCTCTTCTCGCACCCTCTTATCAAACAGTTCCTCAGAGGGGCAAACAGCTTAAGGCCACCAAGGAGAGCACCCACCCCTGCTTGGGACCTTAACTTTGTACTGGAAAAGCTCACGCTTCCCCCCTTTGAACCTGCTGCATCAGCAGACTTAAAATTCCTCTCTTGGAAAACAGCCTTGCTTCTGGCCATCACTTCAGCTAGAAGAGTGTCTGAGCTACAAGCACTTATGGCTGTGGAACCCTTCGTTTTTTTCCATGCTGACAGGGTTTCCCTCAGGACTAACCCTTCTTTCATGCCTAAAGTGGTGTCCAGTGTGGCTCTCAGTCAATCCATCCATTTGCCAACCTTCTTCCCTAATCCTCAAAATAAATGGGAAAGGATCCTGCACTCCTTGGACATGCACAGACAGCTCATATTCTACCTTTATTAGGACTAAGCCCTTCAGAAAATCTGACCAGCTACTAGTCAGCTTTGCAACAGGGGCAGAGGGCAAGACCATTTCAAACAAACTATTTCCAAATAGATAGCACACTGCATCCATTTCTGCTACAAGCACCATGGGAAACCAACCCCTCAGGGGGTAAGAACACATTCCATTATTGCAACGTCTACCTCTACAGCATTTCTCAGGGGAGTCCCTACTAGGGACATCTTGGAGGCTGCTACCTGGAATTCTGTACACACATTCACCAAGAATGACCACCTGCCTATCTTCTCCAAATCCAGGGCAGGATTTGCTATAGCAGTCTTGCAAGGCATACTATTCAGCCTTAACTCTTCTTGACTGCCTCCACCCTTCTTCAACTTTGGGAATCCACCCAAGTGTGATGACTGCAACAGTGAAATATGAAGAACATAGTACAGTTGTGTACACTTATAAATGTAGATGTTCAAGTGTATTCACTTTTGCAGTCCTGGTTTCCCTCCCTCCAGTCCCCTGGTTTTCTCTCTCTCTCTCTCCTATCTATGGCTATTGCTAACCCCTTCTGGGGCATTGATATCGGTACTGGTATTTACTTTTTACTGGTGGTGTTTTCCCCACCATAACCTAGCTGTCAATTTGGGGGGCTCCTGACATTTAGGGCAAGAAAAACTGATGTAATGGCGTTGGCTGCCTGTTTTTAATACCCCTAATGACCTGACATCAGTACTGCAGCGACAGCATCCAAAGCAGAAATACTAAGTCTCTGGTATTTGGGCCAACTGAGGGCTACCTGCAGGCAGATAAGCCAAGTGTGATGACTGCAACAGTGAATACACTCGGACATCTACATTTATGGTAAGTGTACAGAACTGTACTTTGCTCCTTGAATACCCAGGTCTCTGAAGTAACCACAAAAAGACATCAGCATGGGGGGAGGGGGAAACAAAGCAACTGCGTCTTGATAAATACACTGATGACAATGAGAAGGATTAGGGAGGAAAAGAGAAAGCATATAGGAAGATGTGGGGTGTTGCTTTTAGTACCATGGAATGTATGGGATTACCCACATTGTTAAGACAGTGATGGCTATGGAAAGGTTAGCAACAGAGGGGGTAGACATAGTTTTGTTACAGAGCTAAGGATGAGAATAGTAAATAGGTGCCATGGTGAAGATAGATTTAGTTGAATGTTGGGCTATACAAAATGTGGACGAAAAAAGGTATTTTAGTTATGTTGCATATGCAGTTATACTGTGAGGAGAAGCCAAAAAAGTGTGGAGGGGATGGCATTTTGGTGTTCACAGAGTGTGACAGAGACTGGTGCTGGATGTTGGAAGGATCACTGTATAGTATGAATGCTAGATTTTTTTTTTTTGTTTTGTTTTTTTGTTTTAAGAGGGAAGGTAGGAGTGGGGGTTGAAGATGGTAGTAGGGGAAGTTCCATTGTAGTGCTTAAAAGGAGGCAGTATAGGTTAGATTATTTGTAGCTGCAGAATTCCTACCAAAAGGAGATGAAGGATGAAGTGAGTAGGTTGTTTCTGGTGGATGTACGACAACAGAAATGGAGGACACAGAAAGGAATGCACATTGCCAGGAACGAATGTAAACTGGTAAATAGGTTGGATAGGTTCTTGACAGATGGAAATATGGAGAGAGTGAGAGTCAACAGTGAACGTGACAGAGAGAAGGAGATGGTGAGGGTGGAGGTTTAGCAGCTGTGTCCCTCACGGTAGGGGATGCATGTAAATTTTCCAACATCTCCTTGTTTGGCCCTCTGGGTTATTCATATGCAAAATGTAAGCACTTAATAGCACTATGGGAATGTAATGCCAGGCTTCTTAAGATCCTCATGGATCGATAACCTAGTAAGTACTTAGGAATCTCTAGCACATTGGGTCATACTCTTGTACTGAAAAAGGAGGGGAAGATGTGTCATTCCTGAAAATGGACAAACAACCATTGCATTAGAGGTGTTAAAAGAAACCCCCAGTGAACAGATGGACAGTCAGTTATAGCAGGATGGATAGAAGTTTGTGTGGAGAGCTAAGCTAATGTTCCAGGTTGTGGGTGTCTAATAAGCATAACATTAAAGAAATAGATAAATTATGTAAGTAAACATTGAGAGCTGATCTGCGACTGTTGCTGTTGTACGACTCTTGGAATTCTTCATTTAAATTTTACAGACTTGTTTTACTGTTCTTTTGTTTCTATTTTATTGCAGTTTATTTAACTTTAACTTTGTTTTACTTTAAATTTGTTGTACTTTAAAGTTGTTTTTTTCCTTAAGAGTTTTACATGTTCTTGGTCAGGGTCAAATAGGAAAGGTTTGTTTCCCATTCTCTGTCATCATATGGGTTAAGGGTAGCTGATTTTTTTAAGTAGTATTTTTTTTTTAATTTAAGGTAAGCAGAAGAGGAAAAGGTTTTAATATTTGGAAGCTGTCACTGATCTGTGACTGCTTCTGCTGCTGTGTGACTCTTGTCCAGTCTGCCCAACCGGACCTTATTGCTGTTTTAAGCTCAGTGGGTCTTAATTGGTTCACTCCTGCTGTAAATTTGGAAACTCTTCCCTGTCTCATCTCATCTGATCTACTCAAAACAAACACTAGATGATCACATTGGAAAGGTGCTTCCCTTTGACTGTTAAGCTTTCATTTAACTTGTTTTTATATCTTCCTACCAGTTAGTGCACACTGAAATATCTAGACTATTAAACATTTATTTTTTTTGGCAGTAGTAACATTTTTGCCTCACAGCAAGAGGTTCTCCCGTTCGATTCTCGGCTGGAGCACCTTGTGTGTGGAGTCTGCATGTCCTCCCCGTGGTCGAGTGGTGGTCGAAAGACATGCGTAGAGTGGGCATGCCTTCGTTGAAGGTTGGGTGTCGAGCTGGCACATTGGCACCAGTAAAAAATCTACTGCCAATCATTAGTGGACCGGAGGTCCACTGTGATGACCCCTAACTAGGAAAAGCCGAAAGAAAAACAACTTTTAAAATCTGCAACATGTGGGGTAAGTTTGTAAATCATTGGAAGACGTGGAACTGCTTCTTAGGAGAAGGCTTGGGATTAGTGCTACCATTTTTCTCTTGTTTCAAGAAGGCGCACAGAGGCATTGTTTCCTGACTGTCTGTGAATCGCAAGTGTATATGGGACTTCACACTGATGGAGCTGGTTGCTGTTTTGGTAAAAACACCTTCAGTTTTAATTTTGGACTGTTATGCAGCGTAGTTTTTTTACTGTGCTAAGCTGCTGTATGTGGTATCCAGAGAATCTATCAAGGTGAGAGTACAACAAGCCTACAGATTCTTGCAACATTTGGAGTAAGATTGATGATTACTAAATACTTGCCACTTGCTTTTCAGGATTATTGCTACTTTATTATTGTTATTATTTTTATTTTTTTGCCTCTGGTGAATGAAGCAGCAAAGGGACATTGATAATTCTGCCATGGTGAGAGTAGAAGTCAGGTAGCAGCTAATTTGAGGCTGGACTCTGCCCTTCTGAGCTGGGAATTTCTGGTTAAAGGCTTATAGTGCATGCATATCTGAACTGCTTCTTACTGAAGTTGGTGCGCCTTGTTTGCTGTGGCATAGACTGGATTCGGGCCTGCTGGATCTAGATTTGTTTGTGTAACTTGAGCACTAATCCAGGCATTCTCTAAAGTATTCAATTGTATTTATTACTGCTTGGTAGTAACTTGATTAAAGTGTAGCTATCATTCTAAGTCTTTTGGATTAAGCACTTGGGCTTCAGACCAGTTGTTTTACATTAGGAAGGTTTGTGGCATGCACTGTGGTGGCAGGACAGGTAGCTTTCATCCTTCTAAGTTGGGAACTGCTGATTGAGAGCCCAGTGTCTGTTATTCTTAAAGTGTATTAGTTCTGGTTTAGGCACTTGGGCTTCAGGCCAGTTATTTTACATTAAGAAGGTTCGTGGTCTGCACTCTTGTGGGAGAAGAGGCTGGACTCTGCCCTTCTGAGCTGGGAATTTCTGGTTAAAGGTTTATAGTGCCTGAATATTTGAACTGTATCTTACTGAAATTGGTACACCTTGTTTGCTATAGCATAGACTAGATCCAGGCCTGCTGAATCTAGCTTTGTTTATATGCTTGTTGTTTGTTTACTTGTTATTTCCCTGGAACGCTAATTCCACCTAATACGTGGCTTCTCAGCGCTTCTGTGGATCACTAGTGATATCTGCATTGCTTACTGTACTTATTTCCTTGTTTCACTTGAAAGAAAGTTACTGTTTGTCGCTTTTGCATTTAAGTTACCTGTAACACATTGCACTTAAGTTACCTGGCACTTGCGCGCTAAAGCAATTATATAAGTCAGCACTAAAATTAAAAGCACTACACCCTCACTCCCCACTGGCCCTTGTTTTCAATTATTAAGGAATTCCCAATATTATTCTAGCATGTCCAAAGGTCAGTTGTCAATCTCCTCTCCGGTCCAGCTGGTGAATCTGGGAATCTTGAGGCAATGTTACAACTGCCTCATGTACACAGACAACCCTCTCCTCCTCCCAACAAATTCCAACACATGTGAGAGATGCAACCATATAGCCAAACTGGAGGCTAAGCTCTCTCAACTCAGTACTGACATAACCAGTCAGGAGGAGAAGGAAACCACACTCACTACAATTCCAGTCTCACATAGACCTATCACGACAGCAAACCAAACACATAATCACACAAAACATACTCGGAGGCTCTAAATAAAGATCTGCCTAAGCAGCAGAGACCTCCAAAGCAGACACCCAAGCAACCGCTACCCCAAAACAAAACACGTGCAACACATATCTCACAAAGCCAGTGTGCCGAACAGTCACAGCCCTTAAGACTAAACAACACACCTGATACACTTGTAATAGGTGACTCTATCGTCAGGCACACTAACGTCCCGCTCACCAGGCTGAACAAGGAGAGGGTCACGGTGAGCAGCCTGTCGGGCGCTAGGATCCGCCACATAACACAAGCACTCAGGTCACTCCAAGGCAAGTACAAATATGACTCAGTCATTGTCCATGCTGGTGTGAATGACCTGAGACGTACCTCCCTGGACTACATGAAAAGAGACATAAAGGAGCTCTCTGAGCATGTAGCCCAGGCCGGTATGACCCTGACCTTGAGTAGCATCTTACCCTCACCAAGAATGATGCCACACTATGAAGACAAAATGATCAATTTCAACAATTGGCTTAAGTACTGGTGTCATTCAAAGGGGATCCAATGCCTGTCAGCTTGGGATGATATGCTCGACAAGCCACGATGCTTCGCTAGGGACGGCTTGCACCTGTCACCCCTGGGCTTTGGATATTGGCAAAGTCTCTTGCTACCCCATAGTGCCTTTTTAGGCAAGGCTCAAAAGACAAACCCACCTCCATAGGTATCACAAGGGATAAGAAACTAAGAGTAATGCTACTCAACGCCAGAAGTCTAAACCTCAAGATGCATGCACTCAAAACTCTCCTTAGCATGGAGAACATCGATATCTGTGCAGTAACAGAAACCTGGTTCAGGGCTCCCGAGAGCACCCCAGCACTACCAGGTTATACCTCATACCATGCTTTTCGGCCCCAAAACTTGGACCGAACCACAAAAGGAGGGGGAGTATCGATATTCATCAAAGATACCCACACCTCCAGGTTGGTGGCAAAGCATGAAGCATCAGAGACTATCCATGTGCAACTAACAGTGGGTAAAACTGCCTTCCAGTTTATAGCCTGCTACAGACCACCCTTCCAAACCCAGGAACCCCACTCGGCCTTTCTGAGAACACTGGAAAATTTGAAGGTCTCTCCAAACACCATTATATTTGGCGACTTCAACTACCCAAACATAGACTGGGAGCATTACTCTAGCTCCAACACCCTAGCCCAAAGGTTCCTAGAATGTATAAACTCAAATGCTATGGAACAATTTGTTACCACTCCCACAAGAGGGGAAAACATACTGGACCTGATCATCACCAACATGGGGACTCTATGCTCCAGACCAGAAGTGTATCCCTCACTGGTAAGATCAGACCATAAACTAATCTCACTGGATATTCACATCCCAACCCCACCCCCTGCCCAGAAAACCACAGTGAAAAACTTCTCTAAAGCAAATTTCACACTCCTCAAAACCGAGGTGGAATCCTTCAAAGCCCCCGGGCCTGTGGAAAATACGGCCCAGACCGCAGAATCCTTTATAAATGCATTCTATGAACACCTTCAGGAATGCATGGATCATGCGATCCCAAATAAAACCAAGACCCAATCCTCCAAAGGCAGACGTCCTGTCTGGTGGATCCCAGTCATAAACAAACTATACAATAGAAAGAGGAAGCTAATAAATGATAGAGCAAAATCCCAAAAAGGGAAGGCATCACTGATCAGTATTAGCAAAAAACTACGGACACTCATAAAATTGTCTAAGGCCAGCTTCGAGAGAAAAATTGCACAGGACACTAAGGATAATCACAAGGCTTTCTTTAGTTATGTTAGGAACCTGGGTGGTAATTCCCAGATATGCTCAGAATTAGTCCAAAATGACAAAAAATACACTGAACCCACAGACATTGTCAACATCCTAGCTGACAGGTTCATCGCAAACTCCCCCCCCCTCCACACCAAAAGGGCAAATATCTATCCCAGCAGAGTGCTGCCCCCCTGACATCTCAGATGCTCAGGTAAGAGCCGCCCTCTCCAAAGCAAAAAACACAGCACCAATGGGACCAGACGGTGTCCTGGGCTGCGCCCTACATGAACTCCAAGAAGAGCTAAACCCAAACATAAAACTACTGTTCAATCTCAGCCTTACTACAGGATATGTGCCCAAAGAGTGGCGTACAGCAACAGTGGTCCCTCTCCATAATGGTGGTGCCTCAATGGATCCTGGAAACTATCGCCCCATAAGCCTGACTAGCTTGGTCTGCAAAGCTATGGAAAGGATCATCATGGACCTCATAAATAAAGATATTGGGGACCTACAGACACTGGATCCTACCCAGTTCGGCTTTGTTAAGGGCAGATCCTGCCTCTTAAACCTGGTTGATTTCTTTGAAACAGTCACCAAGGCCATTGACGAGGGGAAGGTGGTCCACACAGCCTTCCTGGACCTTGCAAAAGCCTTCGATACAATACCCCACTCAGGCATTATAGATAAGCTCACCAGCTTAAATATAAACCCCTATGTCACTAGATGGATTGCAAACTGGCTCAAGGACAGAACCCACATGGTTAGAATTGCTGGAGCCATGTCAGACTCCAAACCAGTCACAAGTGGTGTCCCACAAGGCTCAGTCCTGGGACCTCTCTTGTTCGGTATATATTTCTCGGAGGTACAGGCCAACACAGAAGGGCTGTGGCTGACCAAGTTTGCAGATGACTGCAAACTGGGCGCCATAATCGACTCTCCAGCCAACACAAGCATCTTCCAAAAGGGTCTCATAGAAACAGACAACGGGTGCCAGAGCCATGGCCTCAAGCTAAATGCCAAAAAGTGTATAGTCATCCCCTTTGGCAAAAACAAAGTGCCCACAAATTACCACATAGGTGGTAATCCATTAAGTACAGAAGAAGTAATTAGGGACCTGGGGACCCAAGTTGATAGCAATCTGTCATTTGACAACCACGTGGCCAAAGTGGTTAGAAAAACATTTTATATAGCCCACCTAATCATGAAGGGATTCACATCTAGATCAGGGGAGGTCATCGTGCCTCTTTACTCATCCCTCATCAGGCCCATAATTGAGTACAATGCCCCTTTTGGGATGTACCTTACCAGACACCTGCAGCAACTGGAAAGACCCCAAAAGTACCTCACCAAGAGGATCAAAGGGCTCAAACAGATGTCATATGCTGCCCGGTTAAAGAAACTCCAGCTGTACTTAGTGGCAAACCACCTGTTCAGAGGCGATCTGTGCCTGATGTATAAAGCCATGTCCAACCCGGAATTAATGGACATGCTGCACTTCAGAAAATCCAAATCCCATCGAGCTACGCGCTCGAGAGACTTGAACCTCAGCACTGAAATAAATAGGACATGCTGGAGGGACAGATTCATAACCCAGAGGCTCCCTTCCCTCTGGAATAAAATCCCAGTCCAGGTTAGGCAGAGTCCCTCATTGACTCTCTTCAAGAGGAATCTTGAGTGGATGGGAGATCGTAGGTTTACCCCGGGTATCACTTCTGTGTCACTGTTAGATAGAGGCACAGTATACTAACCTCGAAAAAGGGCATAGCAAAATAAATTTAAAATGGGTGGCGAAAGCCAAACACATTCTGGCTAGGCTTATAAATGCCCTAGGGCAGATAGCCTAGTATGAACCTATGAACCTATAATGAATAAATCATGCCTGTTCATCTTGGCAAACCTATTTCTTTATTTTCAGTAACTAGTGTACTGTTATCTACCATCTAGCCTAACTTAGTGTATCACCCGTAATATATCCTCAATAATTCTTCAGAGTTTACTGCAGAGGCCTCCCTGTAACTTTTCAGTACTACAACAAGCCTTCGTCCTCCACACTCTGGTGATGCGACTTAGCAGTTCTGCTCAAACCCCATCTGTGGCCAGGCTGACCGCATGTGTTCTAAGGTAGGGTACCAACTACTTTATGCTGAGTGTTCACTGTTCTGTCAATTGATACTACAACCTGTGAGAGATGTAAATATTTAAGAAACATGGAAGCAAGCTTATGACATTAGCCCATTATCAGTAAGCACCATTCCTCCACAACGCATCACTAATAACATAACATTTGCTGCAGCTGGAAAGAAAATGTTGCCAAAGCATACACTAAGTGACTCCAGTCTCCTGCGCAAGGCAACATGTACTAATTCTGCACTCATACATACTGCAGAGTCACAAAGCTCATCCAGGATTCTCCAGGAGACCCAGCTTAAACCCATAAGGGCCACTTAGTTTGCTTCCATAAATGGACATGTTTTAATCAGAGGTCAGTCTATAGTTAGATATGCAGGCTCCATACTCACCGTGCTGGACACGAATAGGGTGACTGTAACCTCCTTGTCTGCTGCCAGGATCCAGAAAGTCACAAGGGACATAAGGTCTCTTAAACAGACAAAATATAATAATGACCACATTAGGGTGAGTGATCTGTGATACTCCACCCAGAGGGACATGCAGAGAAATATGAAAAAACCTTCTGTCTGTGAGTTAGAGTTAAGAAAGATACTGGTTTTGAGTAATATCTTGCATTCACTAGATACTAAGACAAGGTAATTGGGTTTAACAATTGGCTAAATTCTTGGTATCATTCTACGTAAGTCCAGCATATCTCGGCCTCGAATGAGATGGTAGATGAGCCATCCTGTTTTGCTAGGGATGGCTAACACCTTACCATGCCATCTGCATACATTTTCCACCCACACAGTGCCTTTTTAGACAGAGTCTCCTTGCTGGACATTCCTGCATAGCAAACTCAAATTCAGACAACAGCCTGGTGGTGCTACTGAGTAATAGGAATTTAAATAGCAAGGTTCCAGAACTTGAGGCCCTCCTGCAACTCAAACACATTCAGATTTGAGTAAGTTACTAAGGCATGGTTTCATTGCAGTAAGAGAACTCCCTCTAGACCAGGGCTTAGCACCTATCAAGCCTTCCAGCCTTTGGGTAACTGTAGGCGAGTATCTATAGTTGTCAGAAATACTATTACCTCACATCAAATTACCCATGACCCTCAAGTGGAGCTCCTGGAGTTTCAAGTCACCCTTAGCAAATTCAGCTACTGCTTCACTGCTAGCTACAGATCCCCATCAACTTCCATTAAAGATCATGGAAATTACCTTAATACCATTAAGAGGAGAAATATCAAACCAAATACCTTCGTGTTTAGGGGGTTTCAATTACCCAGGCATCTGTCAGCACACTCACACTTCTACAAATGGGTTTGCTCAGCATTTTCTAGACTTTGACAATACCAGTGGACTGAAGCCGATTACAGAACTACTCTCTGCAGACTCTAATATCCTTTACTTGGCCCTTATTACCCCATCCCTCATCCTTGGTACAGTTTGACCACAAATTGGTCATCTTCTCTGTTAGGCCTAGTGGTGTGACCCCACCAACAAATGAGACAGTCTTTTGGGACCTGTCTAGATCAAACGTACCCCAGCTTGTAGAAGAACCATGAAAAATTCCAATCCTCTGCAATTTGACAGAAATGCAAGGGCTGATACAGTCACGTCTGTTACCAACTCCTAAACAGTTATGCAGAAAAGTCTGTACAATGATAAACTGGTGAATATAGCTCTCTGGGGGAATTCCAGTATCGATAAATTGTAACAAAGGAAGGAAAACAATTAAATGTTGTAACAAATCCCATCTCCCTACCGCAAGACCACACTGAAACATGCCAGCAAGGAACGTAAGTGCGCTATTAGGAAATGGAAAGCAGAGTATGAAGTTATGGTCACTACATGTACCAAAATAAACTCTCATCAGCTGTTAGGCGGCATAATTGGCACTTCAGGGGATTGTGCTGACCAGTTCCCTGCAAGTCACTTGTTCACTTATTGTTAGCTGGGTGGCAGTATTGCTAGTCATTTAAGCACTCACAGTCTCATTGACGAATGCTTAAATGATCTGCTTGCAGTGTGTGTGTGTGTGTGTGTGTGTGTGTGTGTGTGTGTGTGTGTGTGTGTGTGTGTGCGTGTGCGTGTGCGTGTGTGTGTGAGTGCGTGTGTGTGAGTGTGTGTGTGAGAGTGTGTGTGTGAGAGAGTGTGTGTGAGAGAGTGTGTGAGAGAGTGTGTGTGAGAGAGTGTGTGTGAGAGAGTGTGTGTGAGAGAGTGTGTGTGAGAGAGTGTGTGTGAGAGAGTGTGTGTGTGAGAGAGTGTGTGTGTGAGTGAGTGAGTGTGTGTTTATGCTAGCTCCTTGCTACAGTTCCTGAAGAGATAAAATAGCTGTTGCTTTTTATTGGTCCTCACATCTGAACCGTGGACAGCTTTATTTAGTTAGTTATTCCTACCTCTCAACTTTGTTTGGGGGGGATTGTCAGTCTATGAATTGCTAAAGTGGTAGCTGACCTAGAAACATCTCTGTAGATTCTATAACAACATATAATAAACAGGAAAACAGAAGTCACTATGTATCCTCAATTAGAGAGAGAGAGCGAGAGAAAGTGTATCACACAGCTGAATTATATTTGAGTTTCTTTCAAGATACTGCTTAGAATGTGTGTCGTTGTAGTAAGCAGAAACTTTTTGTGGGACAGAGCAGGCACTACACGTGAGACAGAGCGACCGTTTTTATTGAGACACTTCTAGGCTAATGACCACAAGGGCCTTTTTAAGCCTAGCCATGCATCCCAAATCTCTGACAAGTTCTGATACCCTTGATAAGTCTAAGCATGGGCCTGGGAGATTAACCATTTACAGGTTACCTGTGTTGATTAGAGACATACCTGCCAAACCAGGGATGAATTTCTGGTTTCCCATCCAGTTGTCCAAGTTGCACTTGAATTGCGTTTGAGAGGAACTTTGCTTCACATGGATGGGAAGCTTGTTCCATAGATGGGGTAGTCTCTGGGATACATACCTATCTCTCCACCAGGTCCTGTTTATATCACAGGCAATATTTAAGTCTTTAGAACAGATAATTCTGATGGTGTTTGTTTTGTGGATATGCAGGAGGTCCATCAGAGTTGGGTCTGACAATGCCCTGTATGCCAGGCATAGATCTCCCCTCAAAAGCCTGCAGGAGACAGAATACAGGGATAGGGCCTTGAGGCAGTATGCACAGGACATGTTACTTATGCCTTGTATTCTTTTAGTGAGGAACCTCTGTGGACATTCCAACTGTTGGATATGCCTGATTAGGTACATACCAAAGGGGGCATTGTACTCAGTGATAGGGCTGATGAATGTCAAATACAGTGGAACAATGACTTCCTTGGACTTAAATGTCATACCTTTGTTTATAAGTTGAGCAGCATAGAATGATTTCCTCACCACTGTAGATACGTGATGATTAAATGCTAGATTACTATCTATGTATGTCCCTAAGTCCCTGACTACTGGGTCAACACTAAGGGGTGTGTTCATAGGTAGCTACTAGGCTATTGGCTCTAGGGCCTTTACAAGCCTAGCCAAAAAGGTACCCTGGCTTTCGCCACCCAAGAAAATTATTTTCCTGTGCCCCTGTTAAGCAGAACCACAGAAGTGATCCCCGGGGTGAATTTCCTATTACCCATCCAATCATCAAGATTTTTCTTGAAGAGTGCTAATGAGGAGCTCTGTTTGACATAGATAGGTAGTCTGTTCCAGAGTATGGGAAGTCTCTGGGACAGGAATCTATCCCTCCAGCATGTTCTGTTTATTGTGGTGACAAGGTTTAGGTCCCTAGAGCATGTAGCTCAGAGGGATTGGGATTTCTTTAAGTGGAGCATGTCCAACAGCTCTGGGTTTGACATAGCTTTGTATGTTAGGCAGAGATCGCCTCTGAGTAGGCGATATGCGACGGAGTAAAGCTGGAGTTTTTTGAGACCGTATGCATAAGGCATATGTTTGAGGCCAGTAATCCTCTTTGTGAGGTGTTTTTGTGGCCTTTCCAGTTGTTGTAAATGGCTTGTGAGGTACATACCAAAAGGGGCGTTGTACTCTGTAATGGGTCTAATGAGTGATGTGTAGAGGAGAACAATGACCTCTTTCTTTCTAGATGAGAAACCTTGTGTGTTGTCAGTATGATAGTTACCAGGGATGGATGATTTCCTAAAGAATACTATTATGCATTTCTTAGCATTTAGTTTTAGTCCATGGCTCTGACACCAGTTGTTTTTCTCTGTCAGCCCCTCCTGGAAAACTGTTGTGTCAGTGTGAGATTCAATGACAGCTCCTAATTTGCAATCATCTGCAAATTTAGTCACCCAGAGACCACTGACATTGGCCTTGACTTCTGAGAAGTAAATGACAAAAAGGAGCGTTCCAAGGACTGATCCCTGAGGGACTCCACTTATGACTGGCGTCTTTGTGGAGGTGGACTCCCGGTTCTAGCTTCCTGGGTCCTGTCTGTGAGCCAGCTGGCTATCCACTGGGTGACATATGGGTTTGTACCTAACCTCTTGAGTTTGTCAACAATACCTGAGTGGGGTATTATGTCAAATGGCTTGGCCAGCTCAAGGTAGGCAGTATGAATGATTTTGCCCTCATCCATTGCTTTGGTGACCTTCTCAAAGAAGTCCACCAGGTTGAATAGGCATGATCTGCTCTTGACGAAACCAAACTGAATTGGGTCCAGAGTTGGAGGTTTACTATATCTCTATTGATCATGACTTGGAATTTTGGATACTTTACTGGAGAAAGATCTGTAGTCTATGAGATCTCATTTTGTGACCCCCATCTGCTGATGTCATGAGCCTGTTTCTTGAACTCAGTTGACCTCCATTGTGTAAAGTTAGCACTGAGACATTTTTCTTTCTTTTTTTTTCTTTTTCTGTTTAAATAGATAATCTAATTCCACTGAAATCTAAACATCAACTGCTAGGATGGCTGAGATTAGTTACCCACAGTTTCTGTGTGCACATAACCTAATGTAATTTGTTCCTCAAGTCAACAGGTTACTGCATAAGGACAGCTTATTTACAAGGCATAAACCCCTGACTGTGTCAGATGACCTGTCTTCTGCTAGCAGCATGAGTAGGAGTGGGCAGTCAATGCTCACAGCAGGAGGATGAAATCATGAGGTTATCTCTACTGCAGACCCCAACTAGCAGTCTGTAGTACAGTCAGTAGTAGCTGTTTGGTCAGCCACAGATAAGACATGGTAGAGAGCTGGTAGTTTGTGGTACAGCCGGTAGTAGTTGGGTCAGCCACAAATAAGACACAGTAGTGAGCTGGTAGTTTGTGGTACAGCCGGTAGTAGTTGGGTCAGCCACAAATAAGACACGGTAGTGAGCTGGTAGTTTGTGGTATAGCTGGTAGTAGTTGGGTCAGCCAAAAATAAGACACTGTAGTGAGCTGGTAGTTTGTGGTACAGACAGTAGTAGTCGTAGTAGTCGAGTCAGCCAGAGATAAGACACGGTAGTGAGCTGGCAGTTTGTGGTACAGCCGGTAGTAGTTGGGTCAGGTTTCTCATGCAGATAGCATAGGGTAGTGATACTGGGAGTCTGTGGAGACATGTAGGTGGACAAGGCTTTTGTGTAGCATCAAATATGAAGGCTTAGATCAGGGTATGGGAGGGGGCAGGTTGTATAATTTAGTGGGCTGGCCTATTCCCCAGGTCGTGGCTGTTGCATTTGGGGAATGCATGGGTTATAGGGCTCTTGCCTTGCCCGGAGAATGAATAGTCCTAGCTCTTGAACAAGACCATCAAGAACTAGGAAGAAAGTCATTGGCCTGGCTTGTACAGCTGAAAAAAACTGTAAAAACTGCAAAAAAACCCAGGCAAGCTAGAGTTTTCACTATGTAATACCTTAAACCTGCTGTAGTGGAGCCCAGGCCCATGGGATATATGCAAATGACCCTTTAAAGACATCAAGTGTTCCAGCTACTTGGCTTCTGAATGTCCATGATGTCTTACTTTTTAAGTCTTTATAGTTGCATTCAGGCCATTAAAGCCAAACCCCACTAGCTGTGGACATGTACGGGTGACAGTGTTAAGGGTGCTGGACTCAGAAAAGCTCTAACGGGGTAAAAGACGTATGCATGAGCTGGAAGTACAACTTTTGGAATTTAAATTTCTCAAAATTTGAGTATCTGTATTCCTTAATGCTGACTTTTTATTACTTGTGGTTACATATATTCTCTGGACAGAAATTCGTTGTTTGTAGACAGTTATTCTACTAGTAATGTATCATACTGGTGAGTGTTTTTGTTATAGTAGACAATTTATTTTTTACTTTGTTTTTCTATCACTCATTCTACCATGTATGCCCCCCACCCTGTGCCCTCAGACTTATTCATTTCAGCTACCCTGGCTCTGTCCATAGCCTGCATCTGGTGGTTGTGGAGGTGATGGTGATGTTGGTGGGTAAACAGGAGTCTACTGGATATGAGATGGATGTGGGTGTAGTCACTTCTTCTCTGCCGGTTCAGTTTCAGTCCCCTCAGACCACAAAGATGGAACACACCCAATTACCCCCACCACCAGCATCACAGTAGGTAAGCCAGTCACCAGTCACGTGTTCACACCATCTGGTATTTGGGTGCTGTAATCTAACCCAGGTCACTGTGACCTGTAGTCAGGGCTGTATTCCCTCTGTGTAATACAGATGGGTTAACAAGAACATTAAGGAAAGGTTTATATACATATATATATATATATATATATATATATATATATATATATATATAAAATATGGGATCCGTACGAATCGCCGAACGGCAACATAACCGAAACAGAGTCGGCCGGGCATACTTGCGCGAAAGTGCTTTTCACATAAAGGCACTTTCGGCGTATGTTTGTTATGAGATCGCACTACAGTGGGGATAGGGAAAATTCTTTTCCCCATTGTAGTGCACCGGAGTGAGAATATTTAAGTAGGGGTGTGGGGGTGCAGGGGCTTGCCCCCCTGCAAAAATGTAAAAGTAACATTTTACTTTTTTTTTAAACACACTTTAACGAAAGCGCTTTTTTGGTGAAAGCACTTTCGTTAAAGTGTGTTCGGTGATTGTGGATTTGGACTATTGAACTTTCGTTCAATAGTCCTAGATCCGTATATATATATATATATATATATATATATATATATATATATATATATGTGTGTGTATAAAAACCCAGTATGCAGTTATGTTGTTGTTGCCAGTTTAGACAGGAAAGTATGGGTATAAATAGTAATTTCTGTCTGTTAATTCTGTGTGTTTTGTGACTAATGTAGACATCATCATCATTTTCATTTTCAAATAATTAAATTCCAATCATAGAACTGAAAGGTAATACTAAACAACTAAGTAATGACCCTCCTCTGTGATTCAAGGACATCTAAGTATGCCCTTTGTTTTAGGTCAAATGGAGCCCAGTACATCATACATTTTTACAAAAGCATTAGCTTCCTTTAAAAGAATTAACCATACTGATGTTTAGCTTAAGTGTTCTTAATTGGACGTTGGTCTTCTTAAAGTATATCTTTATTTATTTATTTATTTATTTACATTTGTTGACCGGGAGTGTCCGACTGGACGTAGGTCCATTTTCAGCAGAGGCCCAGGGAGAAAAGCTCCACAGTTAAAATAAACAGACAGTAGTTACATTGGATTACATAGCGGTTAACAATTTAACATAGCAATTACTTACAAACATATTTACAAATGAAGAACATAGTACATCAGTAGACAACTAGAATCTTTATCTGCAAAGTACATAACAGACATTAACAAATATTACAATGAGAAGTTCCTGCTGTGTAATAAGTACTAGGCTTATGAGCATCTGAGCTTGCTATAATCAACGTAGTTAGTGGGGTAGAAAGAAAGGTAGTGGTTGGATGGGGTGGGTGATATTAGAGTGGGAGTTGCGAGGGCATAGCCAGCATGTTTTTAGGTATGCTTTTAGTAAAGTTTTGAAGTGGGTGCATGATGGTAAGGAGGTAATTGTGGGTGGGAGGGAGTTCCATAATTTGGCTGTGGCGCAAGAGAATAGTGCTTCACCAGCAGAGTTATTGGCTTTAGTGATCTGCAAATGATTTGTGTTGCTGGATCTTAGTGGTCTGGTGGTGCGATAGGGTTGGAGTAGATTCTGGAGGGATGGGACATTTAGTGGATGGTTTACTAGTTTGTGGGCGAGTGATAGTTGATACCATTGAAGGAGGTGAGGGAGTTCAAGCCAGCCCAGTTCAGCAAGTGAGAGACAGTGGTGACTACGGTAGGATGCCCCTGTGGCGAATTTGGTGATTTTGTTGTAGCAGGTCTCTAGCTTGTTTAGATCGCATTGCCTTAGGTTGGTATATATTGGAGAGGCATACAGTAGGGTGGAGATAAGGTGGGAATTTGCTATTGAAATCTTTGCTGCTTTGGTGAGAAGTTGCTTATTTCTGTATAACGCTCCAAGTTTTTTTGTGGACTTTTTTATGGTCATTGATATGTGAATGTAAAATTTTAGTTTATTGTCTATTTCCACTCCTAGCAATTTGGTGTGTTCAGTTGGGTATATAGTGGTGTTGTCTTTTGCTGTGATGTTAAAGTGAAAGTTGTTTTGAGTATGTTTGGTGAGTTGGAAGATGAGTAGTTTAGTTTTGTTTGGGTTGAGTATTAACTGGGCATCGGATAACCACATTTCAACAGAGGAAAATGCTTCCTGTGTGAATTTTTGCAATTTGGGTAGGGACTGGGCTGAGCAGATGATGGTTGAGTCATCTGCGTATTGTATGAGTGTGCCATGTTTGGTGGATTATTGGTGAAAACAGAGAAGATAGGGCTCCAAGGATGGATCCAGTTGGTGACTGATTGAGAGAAGGATAGGTTATTGAGGACAGAGATGAGTTGTTTGTGTGGGACCATGTCAAATGCTTTAGATAGGTCTAGGAAAGTAGCAGAGGAGAGATAGCCATTGTTTTTATGCTGAAGGATAGTGTTAGTAAAGGAGAGTAAGGCAGTGGTGGTGCTATGGTTTGGTCGGAAACCATGCTGAGTATTGGAAAGGAGGTTGTTAGTAAGGAGGTAGTCTGAGACCTGAGAATGTATGCATCTCTCTAGTATTTTGGAGAGTGGAGAGAGAATAGCTATGGGGTAATTGGTTAGTTCTGTGGAGGGCCGCCTTGTGGAGGGGAATTATATGTGATACTTTCCACAGTGTGGGAACGTAACTTTCTGACAGAGATCGGTTAATCAAGATGGATACTGGGTAGACCAGAGCATCAGCTGCGATTTGTAGGTATTCACCTGGGAGGTTGTCTGCTGCTAATTTGGTGGGCTTAAGTTTAGTTAAGAGTTTTTTTATGTTGGAGGTAGGTACAGGAGAAAAAGAGAAGGCAGTGGGGAGATTACTAGTTGAAGGTGTGGGTTGGAGGGGAGGGGGGTTGTGTTGTTTAGCTAGTGATAGTATGGTTTGTGTGAAGTGTGTGTTGAATGAGGTAGCAATATTTCTGGAGGAGTGGGAGATGTTAGAAGGGGGGGTACTGACTTTACCTGGGTGGAGGATGGAGTTTATCAGAATTGTTTGGTACTGTGTTGGGAGGAGTCTAGGGCAGACTGGTAGTATTGGAATTTGTCCTGTTTTATTAGCTTTTTAACTCTATTGCATAGTTCTAGGAATTTCTGTCTAGTTGAGGGGGTTTTGGTTTTGCGCCAGTGCTCCCAGGCTTTATCCCTGTTTTTCATTTCTGACTTACTGGTTTTCTGTAGCCATGGGGAGGGTTGTGCTTTTGTTCTGGAAAGTCTTATGGGGGCATGGTAATTAAGGATGCGCAGGAAGGTAGTATTAAAAAATTTAACTGCGTCATCAAGACTGAGGTACTTTAGGGGATGCCAGTTACATTCTTTGAGGGATGACATAAATGTGAGTGGGTTAAAGTTTAGTTTTTTACGTATTGTGGATGACAGGTTTAGCTTGGTATAGGTATTTTTTTAGAAGGAATGTTGGGGAGTGATCACTGAGGCTATCTGATAAGCAGCCTGTTATATATGACTGGGGGCTCTTACTGACTAGTATCCAATCCAGGGTAGTGTGCTTGCTGGAGTTTTTATTTATCCTGGTTGGAGACTGGACTAGTTGGGTGAAGCCATGAAGGTTTACATGATGGATTGGATGGTTGCCAGAACAGGATTGTCAGTCAATATTGAAATCACCTAAAATGATAGTTTCTTGGGGGAGATGGTGGGTAGACCAGCTGAGGAGGTTTTCTAGTGGAGGGATGTTTTGGCTAGGTGGGAAATAGCATCCAATTATGTTGATGGTTTTGTTTTGGTTTATTTTGAGGTTGGTATATATTATTTCTTCATTGCCTATTTGTGGAGCTGATGATTTTAAGATCTGGATGTTTAGATGCTGTTTAAATATTATAGCTACACCGCCTCCTTTCTTGTTTAGCCGGTCTACTCTTAGTATGCCATAACCTGTGGGGAGTATTTCTTCACTGGTAATGTGAGGTTTTAGCCAGGTTTCTGTCAGGATGACTATATCTGGGGAGTACAAGTCTATGGTGGCATGGAGTTCATGGACTTTGTTGGATATACTTCTAATATTTTGGCTTAGTAGAAGGAAGTCACTTGGCTTTCTATTGGCTGTGATATGGGAGAGGTTGTGGTTTCTAGTCTGATTATGAGGATTGGGGTTGGAGGTGGTAGGGCTAGGGTTGGGGTGGATGTCTCCACTTAGGGCTAGTTTTGATATGCATGAGGTTATTCGTTTTCTCAGTTTTTTAATGTGTTTGTTTATTAGGGAAACTTTATGATTGTGCTCTGTGGGTAATAGGTATGGTGGGAGGGTTATTATGTTAAGTTGCAGGGATGCTTTATGTTTGAGTAATATTGTTTGTAGAATATGCGGGGGGTGCATAGGGATGGTTCTTGCGTTGGTGGGAGGGGAGCTGAGTGAGGGTGAGACATGAGTGGTGGTGTGAATAGTAGTACAGTGGTAGTGGTAGAGTGGTGAATGATGGAGCTTTGGTAGGATGTAAGATATGCAAGGAGAGTGCATGCAGTGAGCATAGGTAAGGTATGCCTGTACATGTTAGTTGAGGAGGTGTGATAGTGGGAAAATGGAGGAGGTAGTGTTGGGGTTAGCGCTGTGGTTGGCTATTGGAAAGATGGGAGGGGTTTGTGAGTGTAATAAAGGTAGGACCACTGGGGGCTGGAGTGAATAGGGGGCAGGGTGGGGAGCGAAGCGGGTAGAGACCTATGAGGGGGCTGGAAACGATCAGGTAACAGAGTAAACTGATAAATGAACATATGATAGTGACAAAGGGTGGTTGTAGTTTTAAAATGGTGCCTGCCACAGGTGGTATTTATTAACTTTGGGACTGGCTTAAAGTAATAAACAGGGAAGGGGGAGGGGAGGACAAGGGTGTGAGCAGGCAGTTCTTTTGTACTGCTGCTAATGAGCCAAAGCAAAGACAAGTTTGTGTTTAAGAAACAATCAGAATTGACCAAGGACTGCTCTGAAACTGTAAGTAATTTCTTAACCATTTCTCAGGTGGAAAAACGGGATAACCTTGTATCAGTAGGCTACTGTGGTCAGAGTTTAAATTAACAAACACACAGTATTGATCAGTTATGGATACTGTTTGCTAACAGAAGGTTACTTACCTGGCAGGGGAGATACCATGATCAAGAAGGTGGTTTTCCCAGGGTGATGCTCATTCATTGCACACCGAATGGGTTGACCCCTGTGATGTCCTCAAATGCAGGATACTCAACCGCATAATTTATGGTTTATAAATTTATAATTTATGCATAATTATAAAAAGTAAAATAAATAAATAAATAAATAAAATGGCTGCAGCTCTAAAGAAGGCATTATGTCTTCTTCACAGCATGTGCAAATCAGGAAGTGCATACGGCCTTCATGGTTGTCTTCACTATATACACCTGAGTCAAAAATCTATATGTAAACACTGTCCCAAAGAGTAGGACAAGTCAGAGCTAGCTAGGTATTCTGACATCCTGTACTGTTCTTCAGTGCACACTTCCCCCAGACTTTAACTTGAGGACAAAAACAAGTGTTACTGCTCTACATATTATATCACATGTGAAGCTCGGAAGCTGAATGCCAGCACTACACCAGCATTTGCTGCTTGTGTCCCTAACACTTTGCACCTGTCAGCTGCCTCCTTCATTCCACCCTTGCTATACCTCGGGGTCAGCTATAAATTGGTGGAGTATGTCTGAAAAATCAGGAGTTGTCTATCAACAGCTCTCTCTTCATTTCCGTAAGACCACAAAATGTTAAAGGCTGCTAGATTTAAAGCAACCTATATCCCAAGCAAGTAGAAGATAACCGCTGTGGGTTCACGATGATCTAGCAGATAAAATTTCTCCGATAAACAGTAGTGCAAGATGCTACTTTCAGCAAAACACAAAACATGTTTTTTTTTTCTTTGCATAGGGAGGGGCAAGCCCTCCTGCATTTCCCCAAGTGGGCCTGTCACACCCAACTCTTGTAAACCACAAAAACGAGCACCAGCAGCCAAATCCAAAGCAAACGAAGTTTAATAGATAACGTAAGCACCAAAAACGCTTTCGGAGAGCTCAATGTCCCTCCTATCCATTTAGATAATAATGAATTGGCCTGGCAGATCCGTACTGGGGCATATATGCACCCAGGTCTAAATGAGTACGTTTCCATCTCTTGTGTTTTGAAATTGTTATCTTTGAAAAGGTAGCCCCTTTTTATGTGTGGAATTTAACTAGTTGCTGTATGTGTATAATGTTAAGAAGAACGCTTGCTTTTACTTTTGTTTTTTTATTTTAATTTAATGAGGTCTTATTGTTTAACATAGTTTATGGTATTGTTAAAAGCAATTTTTTTCTGCATTTATTCTTGTTATCAAATATGCCCTTCTGTTTATTTTAAATATTTTAATATTTTAAGTTTTTTTCTGAGTTTGAGTGTATGGGTGTGTGTGTGTGTGTGTGCGCGCGCGTGTGGGGGTGGGGTTTTTTTTACACATATTTACACATATTTATATTTATATATATTTATATCTTGATGTTAAGAATGAATTATGAGTGTTTTAGTATGTGGACGCCCACAATTTCACATGCATTCACATGCACACAATATTTTATGGCAAGGATGAGGAACAGAGTGTGGCAATATTGACTTATTTACTTATTGTGGTAGTAAGCTATTTTTATATGCTTGTCATTGATTTAATGTAATTAATTAAAATTGTTTGATTACTTAATTGAGGTTAAATGGTATAAATGTGATTGCAAGCTGTTTTTAAAATTTGTCTGAGGAAGGAGGGACATTGAGCTCTCCGAAAGCGTTTTTGGTACTTACGTTATCTATTAAACTTCGTTTGCTTTGGATTTGGCTGCTGGTGCTCGTTTTTGTGGTTTTCAGTCTGTGAAGGTGTTTATTTGCTTTTTACACCCAACTGTTGTATAAACTAACTCTGTGGTCATTCAGCAGTGGGACAAAAGGCCAAGTTAACATTTGTTGAAACTGGCTTTCAGTGATATTGATTTGCAGTATTGTTCATTGAACAAATTACCATGAACACCTTGTGTGGTTCCTAGCAGATACAAAGTATCGTGTGCTAGGGAACCGGTATTTACAGTAGATATTTCTGAGTACTGCAGTGTCTGATGTTGGTTGTTATGCCATGGTGTCAAGAAATATTTTTTTTTCTGCAGTTCCAGGTACCATATGGCTGGTTAAGTTCTGCTCACCTTCCTGACAGCAAAGCACCCTGTGTGGGTCCTCTCACATTAAGTAATACTTATTGGACAGGCTAGCCAGCTGCCCCCTCCAGTACCGGTAACATGAATCGCACTGATAAAGACTGGAGGGCTACAATATCTCTATGGAGATGGAGTTCTGTTGCCATTACATTATGATGCTAAGCGTGCCATGAGGTGTGGCCATTGAGGAGCTTCTTCCCTGGGTTAAAAGACAGTGCTGCCTCAAAGATGACCCACATGCCTTAGCCTGGGATCCACTTACGCGCCTTATCTTCACCAGGGCCTTAGAATCGGCATATAATCCCCAGCCAACCCCTTGCAGAGAGGTGAGCAAGTAAAGCCTTATTACTCCTCGTTGCTCCCCAAAACACATCGCACATCCCCCTAAAACACATCGCACACATGATGCAGAATTTCAGAAATAAAAATGCTTATTGAACTGGTCATCAAGATTATAGCCTGGGCTTTATCCCTGTATGCCTGTGGAGCTAAGAAGTAAAGTAAGTCTTTTATGTCTTTTTTGTCCATTTCCTTTATTGTTTGTAGTACGGACATTGTGGGCTGTCAGTCTTGCCCATGTCACAGTGTAATGGCTAAAGGCACACTGTTGTTGTGTTATCCCATGTAGAGACACTGGTCCTAAGAAGTGTTTAGTCCTAAGATGGTAATACACTATGATGGCTGTACCAATATCACTACCAGATTCTCAGACTTGCTGCAAGGTAACCTGTTTAGATGACTGTTCATTGTCTTCCTATTTTCCAGAGCAGACCACAAACCACTGCTTCCTCTGAACGTGCACCCTGACCTCACACAGTGTCTTTCTTGTTGGCCATAGAAGGGTGTTCTTGCAAAGCATGGCTTGCCACAGTAGTACTTTGTCTCCTCTCCTCCCTCATCTAGCTTTGCATTCTGGACTGTAGTATGTTATGTCTCCTTTCCTCCCTCATCTGGCTTTACATTCTGGACTGTAGTATGTTATGTCTCCTCTCCTCCCTCATCTGGCTGTACATTCTGGACTGTAGTATGTTATGTCTCCTCTCCTCCCTCATCTGGCTGTACATTCTGGACTGTATCAGGGTACTGGTGTTCTGTCTGACCATGTAGCTCATTAGCCAGTCACTGCCCCATTACTTGGTGCAAAAGTGACGCACTGCCCATTGCATTGCTTATTTACCTGTTTTAAAGATACTGAGTAAGTAATTTAGATGTGAAATTTTAATGAGAAGCAGCAGAAACAGTAGAGAGGAAAGGTTAACTTGTAAACTAGAAGTGCCATGTGGTGTATTAACTAATTGTTGTTCCAATATGCTGTGTATTAACTAGTTGTTGTCTCATTATATGGTGCATTAACTAATTGTTGTCACATTATGTGGGGCATTAGCTAGTTGCTCACATACCAGCATATCTCAATTACCAGTCATCAGCAATCTGCTTTCTGAAAAGTTACTTCTGTTCTTTTACATAAGGGAGGGGGTAAACTTCTAGGTATGGTAGTTTACAAGCCTATATGGACTCTGACCCTCTTAGCTAAAATCTTAAGACCTTTTTTGTTGTAAGCTGTCAGATTTGTTAAATCACGTAGCCTCTTGTTGAACATTTAGATTATTTTAATGGGACACGTTGTGCAGACACAGTTTTATTACATGGCCCTTGCTTCCTTGGTGGATTCTTTCAAATTTGCTTGGACTAGGTGTGTCCTCCATTTGCATACCTTCTTATTCCTTAACCAGGAACTGCTGTTAAGTAATTTAACCCTCAACGTGTATGTGACCTATACATGGGTCAGGAACTGCCTTACAGATCGCATTTGGCGTAGTTATCAGTATGACCAGGCTCCTTTTACTGATGGTCCTTCTGTAGGATTTTGGAGACAATCGTGTCCTCATTTTCACTAAGAGCATGAATCAGAACACAGTCACAGAGTGCAACATTCAGAGTTTTATTAGGATTCTTCCCAGTATGCCGTACAATGATAAAACAGGTAATGCATCAACGTACAAATAAAATCATAGTTGCAGTGAATCAGCTACAGTAACATGTTTATTCATCAGCCTGTATACGGTATCTGCTCCTGTACCTCTGATTTTACTCTGTCACTTAAAACTGCAGTGTTGCTTAAAGCAGCTCATCTCACTGCATGTAATGTCTGTATGTTTTCATATGTTTGTGTATATCTTCTTGTACACACGTGTGTGTGTGTGTGTGTGTGTGTGTGTGTGTGTGTGTGTGTGTGTGTATTTATTGCCTTTTGTTTACTGGGATGGTCCAACTGGGCACTCGGGCCCAATTTTAGCAGAGGCTCGTCGAGAAATGCTCCACTATTACAATAATTACAAAAAAATTTACAGAGAAAAAAGAATTTCAGTTTAACAGCAGAAATGAGGTTTTAGAATCATGCGGTAGGTAATAAAATCAAGAAAGGGGTTAATACAATTTGATTTCTGCAGGAGTGTTATATAATAATAAACAAGTTGCATTTACATATACAACAATCTACACATTTCATTTACATAGGAGTAATGAAAATCATATAGTTATAAATGTAGACAGGATTTATTTACATTATTTACAGGATAAGGTATGAGAGCTGGACAGTTAGGGGTTGGTAATAGTCTAGAGATCGGGGGGACACAGTCGGGGTGTGAACAAGAACAGAGCCAGGATGCATGTACGTGCTATTCTTATGTATATATCCATGCATTTGTATAACATACCCATATAGAGATAAATGTGTGCATTTATATATATTTGTTTATGTGAGTGTAGTGTGCATAAAATGTTTATAACATGAAGTTTCCCATCTTCAATGTTAACGATGGTAATCTCCTGTCTTCTTCCCTGTTATACCAGAGTTACCTTCCTTCCAGCCTCCTCCTCTCTCCTTATTTTATATCTCTGAAATTCGGCATCGTGTGTGTCATGTGTTTTAGGTTCTCCCTATTTCTCAGTCCTGCATGACTGCTTGGCTTACAAATGGAATAAGTAAGCAATGTAAAATTGTTTATAAAGTTTCTCCACCAGTCAAAACATTATGGCTTTGTTTTATTGAGGTATACTGAATGTTTTTTAGACTTCCACTGAGCAAAGTTATTGAGTAAATAATGTGAAGGTCTCGTGGTAAGCAACAGAAGTGACACAAAAGACCTCTTGTGAACTGGAAAGTATCACTCTTGCCATGTGATTAAAAAAAAGCCACATGCCACATGCCACATGTTTACAGCAGCGCTTTCAGTCTTTGTGTTGTTTGCTTCTTTTAAAATGTTTTACAACTGAGACTGTCTGTAACTGGACACAGCAGCATAAAACAAAGTAATGTGATAAAATTAGTACTGAGGCTACAAGCTGTTTTAGATATACCCTGGGATTCATTACTACACTTAGTGTAGACTGTTCCAAATGAACAGACAATACAAGCATAACTTATACCTTTTTTCTTCTAATTTTAGGTTTCCTACTGATTTTCTTGCAATTTTAAATATTGAGGGGGGGATACATAAAGGTTACCACAAGTATACACTACATGTTCACTTAGTGAAATCGTTGTCACTGACTAGAAAGCACAAGACATGCGGTAGTGATCTTCTCGGATACAGATCGTGTACCCTTAGTGTTCTCGAATACAGATCGTGTACCCTTAGTGTTCTTGAATACAGATTGTGTACACTTAGTGTTCTCGAATACAGATCGTGTACACTTAGTGCAGGTGTTATCGAATCTAGCCTATATTGTACGAATGTGCTGTATGTGTGTGTTCGTGGTTAAATAAAGAAGCCTTCGGGAAGCTGCAGTTTTCTTTTTAGTCCTAGTCAATGACACAGTCCTGCATGTTTCCTTTCTGCAGTCATTTTCAAATGCTGTATCTTGTGCAACTTATGAGTAAAAGTGTGCCATTCACAACTTTTACTGAAAATTCCCATTTTGGATAGCAATCTCATTCTTGTGTTTCACACAGTTTTATTTGGGCAGTTTCACTGACTAGGTCCCTCAAAAGCTCAGGTTAATTAAAAAGTTATTCTACAGAGGAATGCTGGAATTTATTGCTTGTAGTTATGGAAATGGAAGGAATTTCATGGCACTACCCCTGTGGCATAATTCTGCTAAAAAAAACTGGTTAGAATGTATCCCTTGCGCAGCTTTAGCAGGGGGTATTATGGGCTGACTTTAGAAAGGTTACCACAAGGTGAACAGAAGGCATATACCTCACGGTAATCTTTACATATTTGCATTCCTACCAAGAAGACATGCAGCAACATGGTGGGCTGTTTATGCAGCCATGCTAAATGGCAGTGAGGCATTCCAGAGAGAAGCATGATTAGCCATGTGCAGTGAGGCATTCCAGGGAGAAGCATAATTAGCCATGTGGCTCTGCTCAGAACAGCCTGTGGTGAGGCATTTACCCCAAGCACTAGGGTTCTGTCTGAATCATTTGGTAAGTGCAAAGCACATTTCTTGATCTCGTACTAAATAGCTTCATCATTTATCTGATGCTGAAAGAGTACAATATGTGGGAGATACAAACTGCTATTTTCATTTTAATGCCCGACCTGTAACTGTTTATCATTGATACTCTGTTGTGTACCTTGCTTGCTGACACATCTGCAGGCACTCCATAGTATGCTTGAATCTTTGAAATAACCACTTTCTGTGCTTAACAGTGAGACGCATCCTGGACCATCTTAAGTTTCAGGTGTAGATTGACCTAAACCATGACCCATGAGAGCGTCACTGTAACACTGTACCAGTAAATAAAGGGTGGGGAAACAGAGTCCAGAGATTATGGTAGGAAGAGTTCTCTGCTGAAGCATGTACATCCTAGCTAACATGAATTTGTAGTCTCCAGAAGTAGAGCTGATACATAAAAAAGTGCTACTCCACCTGGTCTTGTCAGTTTTGTCAACAGGCCCTGCACTGTCCACTAGATCAGCTGAAAAAGGTATTTTGTGACCCCTGTCTGCATATTACCTGTCACAGAATAGTCTTGTTCTACTTTCCTACTACATGGTGCACCAAATGAAATGTCCACTGTCTGTTCAAATACTTTCCTATTCCATGGTGCACCAAATGAAATGTCCACTGTCTGTTCAAATACTTTCCTATTACATGATGCACCAATGAAATGTCCACTGTCTGTTCAAATACTTTCCTATTCCATGGTGCACCAAATGAAATGTCCACTGTCTGTTCAAATACTTTCCTACTACATGGTGCACCAAATGAAATGTCCACTGTCTGTTCAAATACTTTCCTGTTACATGGTACACCAAATGAAATGTCCACTGTCTGTTCAAATACTTTCCTATTCCATGGTGCACCAAATGAAATGTCCACTGTCTGTTCAAATACTTTCCTACTACATGGTGCACCAAATGAAATGTCCACTGTCTGTTCAAATACTTTCCTGTTACATGGTACACCAAATGAAATGTCCACTGTCTGTTCAAATACTTTCCTATTCCATGGTGCACCAAATGCAATGTCCACTGTCTGTTCAAATACTTTCCTACTACATGGTGCGCCAAATGAAATGTCCACTGTCTGTTCAAATACTTTCCTGTTACATGGTGCACCAAATGAAATGTCCACTGTCTGTTCAAATACTTTCCTATTACATGATGCACCAAATGAAATGTCCACTGTCTGTTCAAATACTTTCCTACTACGTGGTGCACCAAATGAAATGTCCACTGTCTGTTCAAATACTTTCCTATTACATGGTGCACCAAATGAAATGTCCACTGTCTGTTCAAATACTTTCGTATTACATGGTGCACCAAATGAAATGTCCACTGTCTGGTCAAATACTTTCCTACTACATGGTGCACCAAATGAAATGTCCACTGTCCGTTCAAATACTTTCCTACTACATGGTGCACCAAATGAAATGTCCACTGTCTGTTTAAATACTTTCCTATTACATGGTGCACCAAATGAAATGTCCACTGTCTGTTCAAATACTTTCCTCTTACATGGTGCACCAAATGAAATGTCCACTGTCTGTTCAAATACTTTTGTACTACATGGTGCACCAAATGAAATGTCCACTGTCTGTTCAAATACTTTCCTACTACATGGTGCACCAAATGAAATGTCCACTGTCTGTTCAAATACTTTCCTACTACATGGTGCACCAAATGAAATGTCCACTGTCTGTTCAAAAACTTTCCTACTATATGGTGCACCAAATGAAATGTCCCTTCTCTGTTCAAATACTTTCCCACTACATGGTGCACCAAATGAAATGTCCACTATCTGTTCAAATACTTTCCTACTACATGGTGCACCAAATGAAATGTCCACTGTCTGTTCAAATACTTTCCTACTACATGGTGTACCAAATGAAATGTCCACTGTCTGTTCAAATACTTTCCTACTACGTGGTGCACCAAATGAAATGTCCACTGTCTGTTCAAATACTTTCCTATTACATGGTGCACCAAATGAAATGTCCACTGTCTGTTCAAATACTTTCGTATTACATGGTGCACCAAATGAAATGTCCACTGTCTGTTCAAATGTAAATAGAACACTTTTCTGTAATGCACCACCTAGCACACTTGACTTTTTTTTTCTCTCCCAGTCAGGAATTACAGAATAGTACTTGTAAGCTTTCCTGTAAAATGAAAGAAGGAAAGGAACAGTAAATGTAATTGTCCAAAAGGGTAGGAGTATTGCTAAGGAAGTGAGAAACTGTACTTTGAACTAATGCATGTGGCTTCCAACTCTTAGGCTAAACGCTGCAAATTCTACTGACTATGTCACCAGTAACTGGTACAGATCCTTTTATTCATATGTTTTCTAAAGAATATGTCCAAAAGTACAACACATTTAGAGTTCTAAAAAAGAACGGTAAACAGACTAAAAACAAATTTTAGCAACTAATTATCATTTAGCCATACTTTCTGAGCTGCCATGTCTAATGTACTTGCTAATTATTTTGGAGATTCCAACACTTCTCTCCAGAGTGGTACAAATTGACAGATAAGCATTGCTCAAATGGTCTAGTTCCATGCTACTCAGTGTGGTCCATGGACTGCTGCCGGTCCCTCATCCGTTTGTTACTGGTCCCCGGGCTCTTTTTCTTTTCTTACTTTTTAAGTAAAGACATTCATTTTGGTACTTAGAGATAAAGTAAAATATAAATGTCTCATGAGCCACATTAGCTAGGGTTCTGGTACTTGGCAGGAGAAGTGATATATCAAAATGCACTGATGTTTAGGAGGTCATTGCACTTCACCAGTCTATGCTGATTGCTGGCTTTCTGCTCTTTGCTGGAGTAAAAAGGCTGTGAGTATAAAGGAGGGAATGAATGGCTGCTGGCTGGGGAACCAGCTACTGACACACGAAGCAAATGTTTTGCTATCATTATTATTATTAATGTTCATCATTTCCACTGCTACAGTAACTTTTAGGGGGTCTGTATCACTTCGTTGAATGCTTAATTGAGCAAATCGCTATTTATCGAACCCAATTCAGAGAGAGCTCAATTAAGCAAACAATCTGTTAAGTGAAAAATTTCTTAGGGCAAGGACATGGTTGGCCATCATCGGGAATTTGCCCTTTTCCCGACTGTAGTACAATCTCAGAGTTGATATATGTAGTTGGGGGGTGTGGGGGGAGAAGGCCCCCACTTTGCAGAGTTTTAAATTTTGCTGTTTTTGTTACGGTTGTGTGCTGGTGCAGTCGTTTTTTTCCCTAGGAAACTTTTCACTTAACTGATCGTTCACTTAATTGAGCTTTCACTGAACTGGGTTTGACAAATAGCAATTTGCTCAGTTAAGCATTGGATGAAGTGATATAGACCCATTTTTAGGCTATATGGGTTGTGCCTAGGAAACAACAGTCGGCCAGCTTTGAAAAGTTGTGACTCCTTCCATTCCTTCACTCTTACTGCTGATTGGCTACTCCCAAAGGAAGGAAATAAGCAGTCACAGTAAATATTTTTTCCAGTACTTTCTTGCCATCTTGAAAAACATCTCTTATGCTTTACAGGTCCAAATGGAGAAATAATAAAATCAGCAAGCAAATGATAGTAGTATTGCAGGAAATTAATTCATCCTCAAGTCCTGGTGAGTTCCTTCATGAGCTGGACCCTGTCTTTACAAAATCTCACCAAGATGACACTAATATGGAGACTGTATTTTATATAGTATATATCATGGATGGGAGTAGGTTAAAAAATAAAAAAAAGACTGCTTTGTGCACAATTCCCAGGAAAAAAGTGCCCAATCCTGGTATGCGCACTGGTGCCAGGACTGGAAAAAGACAGTATAGAATCGTCAAGACATGGAAACATTCCTAGAATGGGGTTATGCCAGGCTGACGGGGAGGATGGCTCACATGTTGTAGAAGGAAGTAGAAGTCCACAAAACACACAAAAACTTAAAGGCCAAAAAAGAGCCATAAAGATGATAGCGTGGAGTATTGAGGGTAAGAAAGAAATTATGCATTGTTATTTTTATGCAAGAAGCTCAGAATGTTCTGATAGAAGATATTCAAAAAGATTAGGGGAGAGAGATTAGTGGAAAGAAACATACTAGCATAAGAAAAAACGTCAGAAGCTTCTAATGCAAATTTTGTTCTTTATTACAGCAGATCAATGAAAAACATTATATACACCAAGAACCTTTTAAGACATTTGGAAAGAGAAATGACTGAGGAAATGCAAAAATATGAAGAACAAAACATTGAGATTTTTGAAAGGTATAAAAAAGAAACATGGGCATGGGGAAGAGAGAGAGATGTGATGTGGTACGATATTTATGCAAAGGAGGAAGTCAAACTAATCCGTACAAAAAAGTAGCTCCAAAGATAGTTGAAGAGAAGTACAGGCAAATACAGACATGGAAGATCACAAAGGGGGAACATGACAAACAAATAAAAGATGAAGTTATGGAATATCTTTGAAGTGAAGGATTTAGTGTAGAAAGTCGAACACGTGTTATGTTACAGCATGATGCAACAATGTGTCCCTAAAATAAGGAGAAACAGTTGGAACAGGTGACATCTAAAGAAATATGGACATGGGAAAGAAAGAGAGATTCAAGATGGTGTAATATTTGTTAAAAGGTGAAAGCAAAACTAATGAATACAAAAAAGCAGCACCAAAGATATTTGAAGATAAATGTAGGTAAAGGCATCTGGATATAGAAAATTTCACAATGCAAAAAACAAGAAAACAAAGGGTGAAGTTGAAAAGCGGATTAGTGATGGAGAAGTTAAAGAAACAAAATCTGGAGTTCTGGATTACCTGTGAAGTGAAGGATTTTGTGTAGAAAATCCAACTCTGGAAATGTCACAGCATAAGCAAAGTAGAATTTAAACAAATAGAAGCTGAAGTTATGAAATAACTGTGGAGTGAGGGATTTATTTATTTTTACATTTGTTTACCAGGAAAATCCGACTGGGATAAGACCCATTTTCATCAGAGGCCAGGGAGAAAAGCTCCACAATTTACATTTAGTGTACAAAAATGTACATTTAGTGTACAAAAAGTCTTACACTGGTTAGTTTGCAACATGATGCAACAAAGAGTCCCCAAAATGAAGGAGAAACAGGTGTAGCGAGAACATTTGATCAGTTGCCACATACAAAAGTTCAGTTGGAGTTGCACAGCAGGGGAAGGAGCAGGAAACGGTGGCAACTCTGGTGCAGTCAGTGTTGTGGAGTAATAGGCTAGTGAGTTCCCATGTGAAAGAGCTACAGATGATGCAGGATGCAGCTGAAGAGAATGACACAGGAAGATGTTCTGGAACTTTCTTTAGAATGCCCACAGGAAACAGAGAACAAAGACTCTGCTCTAAGTTTAAAAAAAAAATGATCTAAGGAACGAGTTGCTTGATTTAATGGAGATGCAGAGACGTATTAAAATTGATGAAACAAATATATTTCAGAAAGTCAGTAAGACCCAAAATGGCAGAAATTCATTCTCACTTAGCAGAAGTAAATAGGAAATATTACTGTGCAGCTAAATTAATAAGAGATTAGTCTTAACACAAAAACACAGGGCAGTAAGGGAATGGAAAGGAAGAAATCAAGTGGCATCGTGGAAGTATGGAACAGAGAGAATCGTGGAAGTATGGAACAGAGAGAATCGTGGAAGTATGGAACAGAGAAAACTAGGAAGCAGTTAAGACAAGAAGTGTCACTGTTAGAAAACTATAGAAGAGGGAATAGATCAACAAAAATACTTAGAAAGATAGAAGTGATAAAATCAACACACATTATCACAGCAGACCACGATCTATCGTACACTTTTCAAATAATAAACTAAAGATATCAGCACAGGCAGAACAACTTAGAAGATACACAAATAAATGTAAAGGGAAAAGTACAAAATAAGCAATTCATTGATGACCCAAAACAAATTTGGAATTGGGGAACAAAGCAAAAGAAATAGAAATACCGCCAAAAAAGAAGAAATAGACACATTTTGGAGAAATATCTGTGAAGACCTTGTGGAACATAACACAGATACTGAATGCACAGAAGTAACAATAACAGAAGCTCAGATGTCGAAGATATGAAGTGGGAGGAAGTATTGCCAGAGAAATTGAAGCAAAGTTAAGAAAAGCTCCTAAATGGAAAACAATTAGATGCAATACCTGCTTTCTGGCTAAAAGTATTCACATCTTTACATGAAGATTTATCTGTGAGTAAAGACTACCTATATGTGCATCCCAAACAGACACCAACCTGGTTAACAACAGGAAAAATGATACTCATAGGTTCATAGGTTCATACTAGGCTATCTGCCCTAGGGCATTTATAAGCCTAGCCAGAGTGTGTTTGGCTTTCGCCACCCATTTTAAATTAATTTTGCTATGCCCTTTTTCGAGGTTAGTATACTGTGCCTCTGTCTAACAGTGACACAGAAGTGATACCCGGGGTAAACCTACGATCTCCCATCCACTCATCAAGATTCCTCTTGAAGAGAGTCAATGAGGGACTCTGCCTAACCTGGACTGGGATTTTATTCCAGAGTGAAGGGAGCCTCTGGGTTATGAATCTGTCCCTCCAGCATGTCCTATTTATTTCAGTGCTGAGGTTCAAGTCTCTCGAGCATGTAGCTCGATGGGATTTGGATTTTCTGAGGTGCAGCATGTCCATTAATTCCGGGTTGGACATGGCTTTATACGTCAGGCACAGATCACCTCTGAGCATGCGGTATGCCACTGAGTAGAGCTGGAGTTTCTTTAACCGGGCAGCATATGGCATCTGTTTGAGCCCTTTGATCCTCTTGGTGAGGTACTTTTGGGGTCTTTCCAGTTGCTGCAGGTGTCTGGTAAGGTACATCCCAAAAGGGGCATTGTACTCAATTATGGGCCTGATGAGGGATGAGTAAAGAGGCACGATGACCTCCCCTGATCTAGATGTGAATCCCTTCATGATTAGGTGGGCTATATAAAATGTTTTTCTAACCACTTTGGCCACGTGGTTGTCAAATGAGAGATTGCTATCAACTTGGGTCCCCAGGTCCCTAATTACTTCTTCTGTACTTAATGGATTACCACCTATGTGGTAATTTGTGGGCACTTTGCTTTTGCCAAAGGGGATGACTATACACTTTTTGGCATTTAGCTTGAGGCCATGGCTCTGGCACCCGTTGTCTGTTTCTATGAGGCCCTTTTGGAGGATGCTTGTGTCGGCTGGAGAGCCGATTATGGCACCCAGTTTGCAGTCATCTGCGAACTTGGTCAGCCACAGTCCTTCCGTGTTGGCCTGTACCTCCGAGAAATATATACCGAACAAGAGAGGTCCCAGGACTGAGCCTTGTGGGACGCCACTTGTAACTGGTTTGGAGTCTGACATAGCTCCAGCAATTCTAACCATGTGGGTTCTGTCCTTGAGCCAGTTTGCAACCCATCTAGTGACATAGGGGTTTATATTTAAGCCGGTGAGCTTATCTATAATGCCTGAGTGGGGTATTGTATTGAAGGCTTTTGCGAGGTCCAGGTAGGCTGTGTGGACCACCTTCCCCTCTTCAATGGCCTTGGTGACTGTTTCAAAGAAATCAACCAGGTTTAAGAGGCAGGATCTGCCCTTAACAAAGCCGAACTGGGTAGGATCCAGTGTCTGTAGGTCTCCAATATCTTTATTTATGAGGTCCATGATGATCCTTTCCATAGCTTTGCAGACCAAGCTAGTCAGGCTTATGGGGCGATAGTTTCCAGGATCCGTTGAAGCACCACCTTTGTGGAGAGGGACCACTGCTGCTGTACGCCACTCTTTGGTTACATATCCTGTAGTAAGGCTGAGATTGAACAGTAGTTTTATGTTTGAGTTTAGCTCTTCTTGGAGTTCATGTAGGACGCAGCCCGGGACACCATCTGGTCCCATTGTTGCTGTGTTTTTTGCTTTGGAGAGGGCAGCTCTTACCTGAGCATCTGAGATGTTAGGGGGGCAGCACTCTGCTGGGATAGATATTTGCCCTTTTAGTGGGGAGGGGGGGGGAGAAGTTTGTGCTGAGCCTGTCAGCTAGGATGTTGGCAATGTCTGTGGGTTTGGTGTATTTTTTGTCATTTTGGACTAATTCTGAGCATATCTGGGAATTCCCACCCAGATTCCTAATATAACTAAAGAAAGCCTTGTGATTATCCTTAGTGTCCTTTGCAATTTTTCTCTCGAAGCTGGCCTTAGACGATTTTATGAGTGCCCGTAGTTTTTTGCTAATACTGATCAGAGATGCCTTCCCTTTTTGGGATTTTGCTGTATCATGTAGTAGCTTCCTCCTTCTATTGTATAGTTTGTTTATGGCTGGGGTCCACCAGACAGGACGTCTGCCTTTGGAGGATTGGGTCTTGGTTTTATTTGGGATTGCATGATCCATGCATTCCTGAAGGTGTTCATAGAATGCGTTTATAAAGGATTCTGCGGTCTGGGCCGTATTTTCCACAGGCCCGGGGGCTTTGAAGGATTTCACCTCGGTTTTGAGGAGTGTGAAATTTGCTTTAGAGAAGTTTTTCACTGTGGTTTTCTGGGCAGGGGGTGTAGTCGGGATGTGAATATCCAATGAGATTAGTTTATGGTCTGATCTTACCAGTGAAGGATACACTTCTGGTCTGGAACATAGAGTCCCCATGTTGGTGATGATCAGGTCCAGTATGTTTTCCCCACTTGTGGGTGTGGTAACAAGTTGTTCCATAGCATTTGAGTTTATAAATTCTAGGAACCTTTGGGCTAGGGTGTTGGAGCTAGAGTAATGCTCCCAGTCTATGTTTGGGTAGTTGAAGTCGCCCAATATAATGGTGTTTGGAGTGACCTTCATATTTTCCAGTGTTCTCAGGAAGGCCGAGTGGGGTTCCTGGGTTTGGGAGGGTGGTCTGTAGCAGGCTATAAACTGGAAGGCAGTTTTACCCACTGTTAGTTGCACATGGATAGTCTCTGATGCTTCATGTTGTGCCACCAACCTGGAAGTGTGGATATCTTTGACGAATATTGATACTCCCCCTCCTTTTGTGGTGCGGTCCAAGTTTTGGGGCTGAAAAGCATGGTATGAGGTATAACCTGGTAGTGCTGGGGTGCTCTCAGGAGCCTTGAATCAGGTTTCTGTTACTGCACAGATATCGAGGTTCTCCATGCTAAGGAGAGTTTTGAGTGTGTGCATCTTGAGGTTTAGACTTTAGAAAGCTTTTAGCTTTTTTTAGCTTTTAGAAAGAGCCTTTGCCAATATCCAAAAGCCCTGGCGTGACAGGTGCAAGCCATCCCTAGCGAATCATCGTGGCTTGCCGTGCATGTCATCCCAGGCTGACAGGCATTGGATCCCCTTTGAATGACACCAATACTTAAGCCAGTTGTTGAAATTGATCATCTTGTCTTCATATTGTGGCATCATTTTTGGTGAGGGTAAAATATGCTACTCAAGGTCAGGGTCATACAGGCCAGTGCTACATGCTCAGAGAGCTCCTCTATGTCTCTTTTCATGTAGTCCATGGAGGTACGTCTCAGGACATTCACACCAGCATGGACAATGACTGAGTCATATTTGTACTTGCCTTGGAGTGACCTGAGTGCTTGTGATATGTGGCAGATCCTAGCGTCCGACAGGCAGCTCACCGTGACTTTCTCCTTGTTCAGCCTGGTGAGCGGGATGTCAGTGTGCCTGACGATAGAGTCACCTATTACAAGTGTATCAGGTGTGTTGTTTAGCCTTAAGGGCTGTGACTGTTCGGCACACTGGCTTTGTGAGTTATGTGTTGCACATGTTTTGTTTTGGGGTAGAGGTTGCTTGGGTGCCTGCTTTGGAGGTCTCTGCTGCTTAGGCAGATTTTTATTTAGAGCCTACGAGTATGTTTTTATGTGTTTATGTGTTTGGTTTGCTGTCGTGGTAGGTCTATGTGAGACTGGAATTGTAGTGAGTGTGGTTTCCTTCTCCTCCTGACTGGTTTCGCCAGTACTGAGTTGAGAGAGCTTAGCCTCCAGTATGGCTATATGGTTGCATCTCTCACATGTGTTGGAATTTGTTGGGAGGAGGAGAGGGTTGTCTGTGTACATGAGGCAGTTGTAACATTGCCTCAAGATTCCCAGATTCACCAGCTGGACCGGAGAGGAGATTGACAACTGACCTTTGGACATGCTAGAATAGTATTGGGAATTCCTTTGTAATTGAAAAAAAAGGGCCAATGGGGAACAAGGTACTCAAGGGGAGTTTGTGAGCGTGTAGTGCTTTTAATTTTTTAGTGCTGACTTATATAATTGCTTTAGTGAGCAAGTGCCAGGTAACTTAAATGCAATGTGTTACAGGTAACTTAAATGCAAAAACGGCAAACAGTAACTTTCTTTCAAGTGAAACAAAGAAGTAAGTACAGTAAGCAATGCAGATATCACTAGGGATCCACAGAAGCACTGAAAAGCCGTGTTTTAGGTGGAATTAGCATTTCAGGGAAATAGCAAGCAAACAAACAACAAGCATACAAACAAAGCTAGATTCAGCAGGCCTGGATCTAGTCTATGCTACAGCAAACAAGGTGTACCAATTTCAGTAAGACACAGTTCAAATATGCAGGCACTATAAGCCTTTAACCAGAAATTCCCAACTCAGAAGGACAGAGTCCAGCCTCTCCTCCCACAAGAGTGCAGACCACGAACCCTTTTAATGTAAAATAACTGGCCTGAACCCAAGTGCTTAAACCAGAATTAATACACTTTTAGAATAACAGACACTGAGCCCTCAATCAGCAGTTCCCAACTTAGAAAGATGTAAGCTACCTGTCCTGCCACCACAGTGCAGGCCACAAACCTTCCTAATGTAAAACAACTGGTCTGAAGCCCAAGTGCTTAATCCAAGACTTAGAATGATAGCTACACTTTAATCAAGTTACTACCAAGCAGTAATAAATACAATTTAATACTTTAAAGAATGACAACTTAATGCACTCCTAACCTTCCTATACCACCAGCCATGGAGGATTTTTCGAATGCTGCCTGTACTCCTATCCCTCCTATACCACCAGCCATGGAGGATGCGTCGAATGCTGCCTGCACTCCTAGCCCTCCTATACCACCAGCCATGGAGGATGTGTCGAATGCTACTTGCACTCCTAACCCTCCTATACCACCAGCCATGGAAGATGTGTTGAATGCTACCAGTACTCCTAACCCTCCTATACCACCAGCCATGCAGGATGTGTCGAATGCTGCTTGTACTCCTATCCCTCCTATACCACCAGCCATGGAGGATGTGTCGAATGCTGCCAGTACTCCTAACCTTCCTATACCACCAGCCATGGAGGATGTGTCGAATGCTACTTGCACTCCTATCCCTCCTATACCACCAGCCATGGAGGATGCGTCGAATGCTGCCTGCACTCCTAACCCTCCTATACCACCAGCCATGGAGGATGTGTCGAATGCTACTTGCACTCCTAACCCTCCTATACCACCAGCCATGGAAGATGTGTTGAATGCTACCAGTACTCCTAACCCTCCTATACCACCAGCCATGGAGGATGTGTCGAATGCTGCTTGTACTCCTATCCCTCCTATACCACCAGCCATGGAGGATGTGTCGAATGCTGCCAGTACTCCTAACCTTCCTATACCACCAGCCATGGAGGCTGTGTCAAATGCTGCCTGCACTCATGCTGTTACCCAGCCATCAGTCCCCAAAAAAGGCAAATACGCTGTATGACGTACTTCAGGCTAATGTATTTCTTTTCTCTTACCTTAGATGTGATCTTGCAGCCATTTCAGTCATATCTCACTTTGTAACAGACTGGGTCCTGAATATCAACCTTTTACCTGCTAATAAAGAAAGTAAAATGTTGAACTGTCTAGGTAAGAGAATGTTTTCTTCCACTTTATCCTTCAGACTTCTGAATTATCAGTCGTATGTGTGGAGATTTATGCTTTGTCATATGGACAGTGTGAGGGAATTGGCTTCCAGTCTTCCTGTAGAAGAAAACTCCTTTTGAACCTCACTGTTTCTACCCTATCTGAGATATGTAAACATGCTCTGTAGCATGTGTCTAGGACCACTGCTACTGCATGTTTATGGCCACTGCTATTGCATGTTTAGGGCCGTTGCCACTGCAACAGTGTTGAGAAGATATGTTTAGTGTCATAATAAAAAGTTTGCTGTTGAGGTAAAGTCTGAAATCTTGGATTCCACTTTAGATAAGTAGGTATTGCTTCCCTCTCCAGCTACCCAAGCTCTCAAACAATATGATGAAAGAGAGAGAAACTGATTCAGCGAGTCTCTAAGACTTTTTTTTTCATGTATGTTAGTACAGAGCTCAAAGGCCTAACTCTCACACAAAAAAATCCAGACAAGCAAAAAGCAAAAAAGAGATGGCTAGAGGGTAACTGCAAGAAAAAAATGGGGGCCTTTTCAGAAAAAAAAGGACAAATCCACAGTACAGAATGACCCTTTTCCCCTCTTCTCCAGCCAATACCTCTACATATCTGTCCCAAAACTGGGCCTCAATATTCCTCTTTGGCAAAAGATTGTTTCAGTCTCCTGGATGTTAACTCATTAACATCTGTTTGGTGTGGAATGTCACACCTTCAGTAAGTAATGTCTTTCAGCTTTTTCGTGGTTAGGGGTCACCACAGCGGAACTCCGGTCCGCTAATGATTGGCAGTGGATTTTTACGATGCTAAGGTCCCAGCCCGCCGCCCAACCTTCAAAGAAGGCACACCCATTCACACACGCACCTATCTGCATGTCTTTAACATCACTTGACCGCGGGGAGGACATGCAGACTCCACACAGAAGGTGTGGCAGCTGAGAATCGAACCGGAGAACCTCTTGCTGTGAGGCAACACCGCTAACCGCTGCACCACCGTGGCCTATAAGAATGTCATACCTTCAGTAGCCTACTCATATATATATATATATGGAGAGAGAGAGAGAGAGAGAGATTATATATATATATATATATATATATATATATATATATATATATATATATATATATATATATATATATATATATATATATATATATATATAAGAATGTCACACCTTCAGTAGCCTACTCATATCTTGCATTCCAGAGCATTTTCTGAAAACATAAGAAAAAATGTGCACATTTTGTGAGCAATAAAAGCTATTAAAACTGTATAAATAGCATTGTTATTAGTAAGAAGTGCTCTCTCCAGTGATTGTCAGTGCATTCATACACTTTTCCATAAATACTGTAATACGTTAAACTACTAATTATATTTTCCTAAAGTTTCACAAATAACTTTTTATATCTTCAAAAGTATAGAACCTAGACCATATATTGTTAGAACTTTTTTGTTAACCAGACATAAGCTTTCACATGACAACAAGAAATTCCACTACAAGTGCATGTTTTTGGGATATTTATAGAAATATGAAAAATGAATTATAATTAGCAATACAAATAATACTGGATATCTTTCAAGATGTGCAACTTGCAGTTCAAATATCAAAGACAATTTTCTTCAACAACATCTAAGGTTTCACCTAATATGCAACAGTTTGTAAGTTGCTTGTTTTTTGAGGTATTACGTACATACAGAAATATTGCTTATTTTCATAACTACTGGCAAACAACTAGCAATATCTCCAGTATAGTGTAATAGAAAACATAAATTTGAATAACAAGTGGCAAACAAGCATTAATTCCCCCACTCCAGGACATCCTAGACTAACAACCTTATTGTTATTTTGTTAATAACTCCTTACCCTTTCTAATACTGCCTATTATTAGCTGGTAAGTCCCTTAGTTAAAGAAGCCATGCCCAAAATAGTTCTGGACACCATAAGGAGGAATGAGTGTGAACTGGAAATATATGAAAAAAAGTGTTATACTGTAGGCTTAAGTAGTGATGCAAGAGGGTTACAGATGACATTAGATATGAAATCCTCTTCGGGGGAAATACTTCTCCACCCTCTGAACTAAGCAGTATTTGTTTTCCTAAGGTGCTTCAGTCTTTACACACCTTTAAGTTAAAGCTTATATTTGCAGAGTGTTTATCCAGATGTCAAGAGTCTTTAACTTGCATTAAGTGTCTTTTGACCAGTCTGAGCTGCCAGATAAATACTGCAAAATCCTCCTTGATTTTATCTCACAGGATTGTATTTTGGGGATGCCTTTTAGATTTTTTCTCTTCAAATAGCCATATTAACTCAAGACAAAGTAGATCTTTATCTGGAGTTTTTCCTGACCTATCCAGTCAGTCTCAGATTCTGCAAGAGAATTTGTCAGGATCCCAAGGTTCATGGCTTCTGTGATGATTCTATGATGATAAATATGCAATGGTTTCTAAAAACAGACATGAACCCATCATATGTATTCTCTAGAATATTAAATTCCAGTTTTGGGCTTTATGAAAAGGTAACTTCTTCATGTCTGGTCCCAAGGACCTCTTCCAGTGATTACAGACAATATCACAGTCGTGTGGTATATAAGCAAGCAGGGAGGTGCAAGGTTGTGCTCCCTATGCAGGCTCTCAGTAATGGCTTGGGTGTTAGCTGTTCTGCATTCCTTAACCCTCCAATCATTGTACACTCCATCAGAGCAAAAACAGAGTAACAGACGGGTTTAAGCAGGACCAGGACAAACCCTCACAAATGGAAACTGAATGACGGAGTCTCCTGGAAATTGATCCAGTTGTGGGGAGCACCTCAAATAGATGTACGTGTCTCCTTTTAAAACAGACAACTAAACACATTGTGATCCATGGCTCCTTCCAAGCAAGCCAGGAAAATAGACACATTTTCATTCCTTTAGAATGAAATGTTACTTTGTGCTTATACCCTTGTCACTGATCTCCAGAGTAATTCTGAAGATTCAGAAGGATGCCCTAAAATTATTCTGGTGACCCCCTTTTAGTTCAGGCAGCAGTGATTCCTCCTTCTTATGAAATTGGCCAGGGACAATTACCAAATGCTTCCTCACAGACTGGATCTACTCACACAAGATGGGGAGAGTTTGGTACATCCCAGTATCAATCAGCTTCAACTCACTAGCCGGATGATTTCATTTTTAATACCCTTTAGGCACTTATTTCATGAGGACATGCAGCAGGTACTAAAGGAGGCAAGAAAGCCTGCTACTAGAAAATCTTATATTGATAAGTGGAAGCAATTTTCTGCTTGGTGCCTAACCAATAATCAGTGGTCTGTTGGGGATTTTGTACCACTGATGCTCAAATATACGTCAGTAACATTCCCCTGGCCTCACTTATTCCTCTATAAAAGTTCTTGCAGCAATTTCAACATGTCTGTCCATGGATCCTCCACTTTTTCTTTCTGTTGGTTGTGGAACAGTATCTGAAAGGTGTGTTATACCTGAGACATCCTTGCAAACAGGTTGCTTCTCTTTGAAATTGCAACTGTATGCAGGAGGAATTGACTATGTCACCCTTTGGACCTGCCCATCAAGTTCATTTAATGTTCATAACTCATTACTCTTGTCATCTGCAGGAAGTGTACCTGTGCTACAAGCCCTCATGCTGTCTGAACCCAGTGTCACTGAGTTATAAGCTCTCATGGTGTCTGAACCAGTGTCACTGAGTTATACGCTCTTATGGTGTCTGAACCCAGTGTCACTGAGTTATAAGCCCTCATGCTGTCTGAACCCAGTGTCACTGAGTTATAAGCTCTCATGGTGTCTGAACCCAGTGTCACTGAGTTATACGCTCTCATGGTGTCTGAACCCAGTGTCACTGAGTTACAAGCCCTCATACTGTCTGAACCCAGTGTCACTGAGTTATAAGCTCTCATGGTGTCTGAACCCAGTGTCACTGAGTTATAAGCTGTCATGGTGTCTGAACCCAGTGTCACTGAGTTATAAGCTGTCATGGTGTCTGAACCCAGTGTCACTGAGTTATAAGCTCTCATGGTGTCTGAACCCAGTGTCACTGAGTTATAAGCTCTCATGGTGTCTGAACCCAGTGTCACTGAGTTATAAGCTCTCATGGTGTCTGAACCCAGTGTTACTGAGTTTCAAGCCCTCATTGTGTCTGAACCCAGTGTCTCTGAGTTACAAGCTCTCATGGTGTCTGAACCCAGTGTCACTGAGTTATAAGCTCTCATGGTGTCTGAACCCAGTGTCACTGAGTTTCAAGCCCTCATTGTGTCTGAACCCAGTGTCTCTGAGTTACAAGTCCTCATGGTGTCTGAACCAAGTGTCACTGAGTTTCAAGCCCTCATTGTGTCTAAACCCAGTGTCATTGAGTTACAAGTCCTTATGGTGTCTGAACCCAGTGTCATTGAGTTACAAGTCCTCATGGTATCTGAACCCAGTGTCACTGAGTTACAAGCTCTCATGGTGTCTGAACCCAGTGTCATTGAGTTACAAGTCCTTATGGTGTCTGAACCCAGTGTCATTGAGTTACAAACTCTCATGGTGTCTGAACCCAGTGTCACTGAGTTATAAGCTCTCATGGTGTCTGAACCCAGTGTCACTGAGTTATAAGCTCTCATGGTGTCTGAACCCAGTGTCACTGAATTACAAGCTCTCGTGGTGTCTGAACCAAGTGTCATTCTCCACAGGAATACATTCTCTGTTAGAACAAATGGCTCATTCATGCCCAAACCCATTCCAAGCAGTTTCAAGGCACATTCCACTAGAGTCTTGTCTTCGTCAGTGGCATCCTGGAAAGGAGTAGTCTAGAAGCGATCCTGAGGCAGCTACATGTTCTTTTGTACATGCTACTAAAATGCATTACAAACTGAATTTCTTTTCAAGGTCCAGGTCCAGCTGTGTTGGGATCATTGACCATGGACTCCTGGATCCATATCCTTCCTCACCCCAGGATGGACAGGCTTTGGTAATCAGCCATTTAGACTAAGGGCTGCTGTGGCTGTGAGAATGATGAATGTAGCACAGTTGTGTAAATTGCATGTACCCGTAACAGTAGATGCAGTAGCTGCATCCAACCTCTGTGCCCCTACTCTTGTATATAGTTGTAGTTGGGATATAAAATAGGGTTATGTTTATTTCTGCTTTATGTGTTATGATTTTTAGTTGCTTAGTTCAAGATTATTCTTCTATTCTCTCCTTGTACAAGTAAGAAAGTCCTAAAGAAAGCTTCACTCTGACTATTTCCCTCCTTGAGATTAGCCAATCAGCAGTCAGAGTGAAAAAATTGGGGGGAGGGTCATAACATTTTGAAGCTGGCCGGTTGTTTGCCTAACCCATATAGCCTAAGGAATTTGAACATCTGTTGTTATGGGTAAGTGCAACTTCCACAACTATACTTTTTCAGTGGTGGATTTATCGCATTAGCTAAGGGTGCCCAAAATGTGCTCTGTGCATTTTTTTTTGGCAAACTATGTACTGGAGTTAGTAAAGAATGGCAGACATTTCAGTTTCAGACTACATGTCATTCAAAAAATGCAATATAAGGGCTGTTATTTTAGCAGCTTTCTTAGTGCAGTTTAGTGAGTTAAGAAGTAGAGAAGGTATTGGGGTTTGGAGTGGGTTGTCTTTCATTGATCTGACAGCAGCAGGCTGAAATATGATTTTTGTCCATTGTTTGTGCATTTATATCATCAAAAGCAGATGCGGTTCATACATAGGTTCATGGGTCCATAGGTAGGTACTAGGCTATTGGCCCAAGGGCCTATACAAGCCTAGCCAAAAAGGTACCCTGGCTTTTGTCTCCCAAAAAATTATTTTCCTGTGCCCCTGTCAAGCAGAACCATAGAAGTGATCCCAGGGGTGAACTTCCTATTACCCATCCAATCATCAAGATTTTTCTTGAAGAGTGCTAATGAGGAGCTATATTTGACATAGATAGGTAGTCTGTTCCAGAGTATGGGAAGTCTCTGGGACAGGAATCTATCCCTGCAGCATGTTCTGTTTATTGTGGTGACAAGGTTTAGGTCCCTAGAGCGTGTAGCTCGGAGAGATTGGAATTTCTTTAAGTGGAGCATGTCCAACAGCTGTGGGTTTGACATAGCTTTGTATGTTAGGCAGAGATCGCCTCTGAGTAGGCAATATGCGACGGAGTAAAGCTGGAGTTTTTTGAGACAGTCTGCGTAAGGCATCTGTTTGAGGCCAGTAATCCTCTTTGTGAGGTGTTTTTGTGGCCTTTCCAGTTGTTGTAGCTGTCTTGTGAGATACATACTAAAAGGGGCGTTGTACTCTATAATGGGTCTAATGAGTGATGAGTAGAGGGGAACAATGACCTCTTTTTTTCTGGATGAGAAACCTTTTGTGATGAGGTGTGCCACGTAGAAGGATTTCCTGACCACTGTGATGATGTGATTATCAAAGGAGAGACTACTGTCCACCTGTGTCCCGAGGTCTCTTATCACACTTTCAATGTTAAGTAGACTACCGCCTATGTGGTAGTTCATGGGTACAGAGTTTTTATCCAAGGGGATGTCACTGCACTTTTTGGCATTGAGCTTGAGACCATGGCTTTGACACCAGGCATCTGTCTCAGTGAGGTCCTTTTGTAGGATGTCCACATCGTTAGGAGTTTCGATTATGGCTCCTAGTTTGCAGTCATCTGCAAATTTAGTTAGCCAAAGACCTTCTGTGTTAGCCTGTACTTCAGAGAAGTAGATACCAAACAGGAGAGGACCCAGGACTGAACCCTGTGGTACTCCACTTGTCACTGGCCTGAAGTCTGATTTGGAGTCTGCTACTTTCACAGTGTGGGTTCTGTCAGTAAGCCAGTTGGCAACCCATCTTGTGACATAGGGATTTATACCTAGTTTAGTGAGTTTATCTATAATTGCAGAGTGGGGGATGGTGTAGAACGCCTTGGCGAGATCTAGATAGGCTGTGTGAACTACCTTACCCTCATCTATGGCTTTGGTGACTACTTCAAAGAAGTCTATCAGGTTTAGGAGACATGATCTGCCTTTTACAAACCCGAACTGTGGGGTCCAGAGTTTGGAGATCTCCAATGTCTTTGTTTATGAGTTCCATGATGATATGTTCCATGGCCTTGCAGACCAGGCTGGTCAGGCTAATGGGGTGGTAGTTCCCAGGGTCTGTTGTGGCCCCCCCCCTTTGTGGAGTGGGATAACCGTTGCGGTGCACCATTCAATAGGCACAAAGCTTGAGGTGAGGCTATAATTGAACATGGTACTTAGGTGGGGTGCCAGTTCATTCTGTAGTTCGTGTAGAAGGCAGCCTGGGATGTTGTCAGGTCCCATGGATGCTGTGTTCTTGGCTTTGGAGAGTGACATACAGTCATACAAGTGGCTATAATTGATTGTGTGCGTGTGTGCGTGTGTGTGTGTGTGTGTGTGTGTGTGTGTGTGTGTGTGTGTGTGTGTGTGTGTGTGTGTGTGTGTGTGTGTGTGTGTCTGTGTGTGTGTGTGTGTGTGTGTGTGTCTGTGTGTGTGTCTGTGTGTGTGTCTGTGTGTGTGTGTGTGTGTGTGTGTGTGTGTGTGTGTGTGTGTGTGTCATTGCTCTCAAATGTCCCCACTTTTGCCTAATGTTTTGGTGTGTTCCGTACAAGATTTGTGATTTTTCTGGCAAGTTGTTGTGGATTGTAGTCTCTAAATAATGACAGACTTGAGTGTCATTACTTTTTATCCTTCTGAAAATGCTTGCAAATGCAAAGCCTGTTATTCTAGCAATTTTCTAAGTATAGAAGAGGAATATTTAAAATCTATCCTTGATACTTTTGGGGGTAGAGGTAAGGAGACCTGATTTGTACAGACACACATACACACACACACACACACACACACACACACACCACAGCAACGACTTTAAATATATGATTATGGCCACTTGTTCTTTCACTTTAACCCCAATCTAATAAAAGAGGTGTGCACAGGAAGTGACTGTTGTATTTTGGGGAGGCAGGCAGTATTAACAGATATTTCCAGTTTTGCCATTTTGTATCCTTGTAGCTATTTGTCATCTCAATTTTTTGGGAGATGCTAGTTTTGTCCGCTTTGAATATTAAATCTTGCACAGGTGTTTTCTTACTTGAAAGAAAATGTTTCCTCAGTCACAATTTTTGTTCAAGCCATCACTGAAACAAAAGGTTTAAAAAAAGATCCAAAATGCACCTCAGAATATCTAGAACCCCATGGTTTCTGGGAGCCGCTCTATCTTAGTTCACTTGTGTCATTGTAGACTTAGGCAGGCTTACTCTTCAACGTAAGACACGTTCTGGAAACACAAGAATGATGTCATCCAGGTGGTGGCGTTTCTTTTTTCCCTGTCTTTTAAATACTACAGTCTGTTTACTGTAGTTGTTTTACAGAAGTAGGAGTCCACAACAGATCATAAATAAAAACAACTGCTCCTTTGGCAAAGATAGTTTGAACAGCACTGATCTAGTCAACACATAACTATACCTGGAGAAAAGGTAGGTCAATGCTTTTGTTCACGTTAAAACATTTACATTGTACTAGGTCAGGTTTCAGTGCAATTACTGGAGCCATAATAGTATGTAAAGGGGTCAACACATGAATTCTGTTCAAGCATTGATAACGTGTGTGTGTGTAGGAGGCATTGCTATGAAAACTTTTTTCTTTTTTATTCGTATATATCCATTAAATACGATTTAATTAAAGATTCCAGAAGTAGAATATAAGACATTCACTCAATGTTTCCTTGTTTGAGGAAGTGTGATTATTGCTATTTGGGAACAACTCTATACTTGATTTTGCACACATTTGTAGCATTTGTTTGAATTTCTGACAAGTTCTTGAGTAAACATGTTCTATTAAAGCAAACAAATCAGCATGTAGACAGTATTTTAACCTGATCTTTTGCTTTCAGTGATGCTCCATGTGGAGAAGACAAACCCTGACAGCTGTGGCTGTAATGGGACATACCTCACCTCTTACAAATATGTGACATCATTAAAAATCATATACATAGTCAGCGGGATACATACGTTCAACACAGCAACAGTTGTATAATAGATTTTGACATATATAAAAAGGTCTCCCTGAAAAGGAGAAGCTGGCATAGTCGGACTAACTCAGTCAGCAAAGAATAAACAAAAAAATAAATAAAAATAAATTTAGAAAGCAAACCAGTCATGGCAACAGTTCAGTAGTTCAAATTTCCAGCATTCTGGGATGTGAATATGATTCTGTAATAGTGAGATGTTTTAGTTGTGTGTGGTTTGATATGCACCTGTAATGAAATACCTTCTTTGCTATGTGAGTGCCTCATAAGAACTATTCTTCACTACAAATGTAGCTATCCTAGGGTACCTGCCTGAGTGTCTACCTTATTTCTGTCTCTCTCGTTCTTTTTTTTTGATTGGTTATTATCTCTGGCAACATCTGAGAGTGAATAAATAAAGGAACAGACAAAAGAAATTCTGTTTAGCCAATTCTGTTTTGCAAATTATGTCCCACAGAGATGTTATTAATGGATTACAATGCAAGTTCTTCATCCAAATGCTTATGTCTTGTAACTCTATGCACTGATGGAAAACATTATGCTATTTAAGTTACCTCATATGGTACCCTTTAAGTTATCTTACCACAAATTTAAGGATGGAAATATAATAACGATAATCTTTTTCCAGTGAGGACTGCCAGCATTAATGTGGTTGACACAAAAATAAATTGGTGAAATTTTCATTTTTGTCCTTATAGTGTGTGTGTGTGTGTATGTGTATCAAATGCTGTTTTGTCTGAATAGTCAAAACTGTGACCCTAGTGAAATAAAAATGCTTCATCTTAGGCTGCCATGTTCTACAACAGTTGATACAGAAGTGCAGACAAACGTGACAAAAAAGACTTTTGTTTATTTGGTTCAGTCTAACCATGGCTCTCATTTGTTAGATCATAAGGATGAAGTACTAAAGAAAGACAAGCACTTAGGCCAGGATTTGTACTCATTAGAGCAGCTTGACCAGCACTGATGAGTTGAGTTGTGCTGCAGTGCCTTTTGTGATTCATAGTCAAAGCTTTTCTTTATGGGCTTTGACTATGAATCAACCAGCTGGAGCAGTTTTGCTATGAAACAGCACAGGTACCAGCAGATCACACACAGGCACATATCTTCCTCCTCCCTCAGATAGACACACACACACACACACACACACACACACACACACACACACACACACACACACACACACACACACACACACACACACACACACTTTATGCTATACTTGCTTTGGGGGAGATTTGACAGGGAAGGCTAAGTAGAGCGGAGATGATGGCTGTGCTTTCCTTAGCCACCCTGTGCTGTAGCTTAGACCACATGGGTGCCCACAAGTGCCCCCCCCCCCTTACACAGACATTCTGCCATTTACACTGCCACATGCAAAGTCATACATGTACACAGATACACATCCAGCACCTGCACACTTTGCAGTCATGATGTCCTCATTTCTTACATGGCACAGGTCACATCAAGCAGCTGCCATCTAATGACATACACATACATACATAGGAGGAGTCCCACACAAATACTCATTCTCACACTGTTCCATACCCAAATAGACAAACAGCTATATATTCTAATGCACACATTAGTGCAACTTGCCTGGATCAGTAATCTGCACAAGATAAACCTGTCCCATCTATCCTTTGTGGATACTGACACTGAAATACATAGATGCATACTGCAAGATAGTGGTGTATATTTGTACATTTTCTGCAGTGCTCTTTAAGATAACCTCTATAGTACAGAATGTAGGAGTGTTTTACTCGCATGTGTATCCTACAACAGTAGTGCACCAGGCTACTTATGGGGCCCCCTTCCCCAGTTACCACAGTTGAGTACAGTGCTGAAGGTCTCACTGACTAGTAGTGCAGAGCTGCTCTTCCAGGTACAAGGAGGCTGTAGAAGTCACAGAAGGTGTATTTAGTATGCAAACGACTCTGTTACTCAGTATGCAAACAACGCATTATAGCTTTTTATACTATACAAAGTTGTCTGTAAGTCTTGGCCATAATGTTCGTCCCAGATGCATATCCTGATATGGTCTACTGATTTCTTAAGTAGTAGGATGGCTGGTCTTGCTAGTTAACACATATACCAAATTTGTTTTTATTTATATATTTATTTTACCGGGGTAGAGTACTGATCCATATGGACTAATATGATCCTTAATAAATGTATCTGTTGAAAAAAATCATGGCAATAAGGAAATGAAAATGGTGTAAACAAAAAAAAAAGTCCTTTTCATCGTGAGTATTAAAGTAACATATTTCACTAAGAGTGGAGTAACTTTATCATGTTAACTTCTGGTCGTGATGTAGTATTGTATTTCTGTTACTTAACATGTGACTTTTTTCAGGGGCAGGTTATTCATACTGACAAGAGCACACACACTACGCAATACCCCAGGTATTCTGAGCGGCTCTTCTATCCCCCGAATCCTTTGACCTTAATTTAACATGACATATTTCATATCACAAGTGGGATGTAGAAAAAAAAGCCTGTAATCAGTTTTAATAAGCTGTTATGGAGACAAACTGCCAAAACATATTTAGAAGATTGTCTGTATTTTGTTTATTATACTTCATATAAAATGTTACGGCTTAGTTTCATATCTGTCTAGTCTACCGTGTTTTAGTGGTTGTAAGACTGTTTGGGCCAAATTCATGGAAGAATTATTTAGTTTTTTAATATTGTCTCAAATCTCTCTTTGTAATTATTTCCAGTTCTCCTTCCAGTGGAAATTTGATATTTTGGACAGATTTGTCCAATATGCAGGCTCACTGCTATCAGCCATTTCTTCCTTTGAAGTTCTTTTCAGAGAAAGTCTTTTATGTATTGTCACCTGAGGCTCACTTTCAGGGCAGTATACCTTTTTTCTAATGAAAAGGGACTATTTGACCTCTGTTTAAAGGTTATGTGGAAGTAATACCTAGAATATATGTGCAACTGTTTTCATTACATCAAAAGTGAAAATCCAACATATTTCATCAGATTTTTTTTCATTTGTAACAAAGGTAAAATGTCATACCTTTATGCGACTAAAGCACTAGGGTCAAATTCAACATGCTCTGAAATCTTTAAGGGCAGAATAACATTGTTCGGTGATTTGTGTTGCGGAGCACATTAATACCTGAAACCTTTATAATGAAATGTCTAAGTGGGATTGAGATATTTCCTTTTAGAAGCACCAGATGCATTGGTTGGTATACGTTTACTGCCACTGTCTGATATTTTGCATTATACCCAGTTTTCATTGGGTGTATTGTGTTAAACTTTTACTTAGTATGCAGACAGAAATGGCTTAGAATGCTTTACTTACATGGCATTATGTTATACATAAAATCCTAACTTCACCAGAATATGGACAAATATGGACAAATATGGACATTTTTTGTCACTGGAATTAGGATCCTTGACAATTTAGCCTTGTATACAATAAATAAAGTTAGTTTTGTATATGACTTTGTAGCTGGTATTACGCAAGGATAAGTGAGTGCATTTTGCCTGCAAATAGGTGCATTCAGAATGGCACAGTAGTAGTGAATGAATTCTGAAGTGATAACATATGTTCAGAGTACAGATAATGTACTAGTAATGCTTTGTGTTCTTGGCGTAACCCTCTGCGGTCCGTTTGATGTTTGCTGCACTTTTTGTATTTGTTGTCACATCGCTAATGGCAAGAGGATGAAGAATGGTTGTTTTGTTTTAAACACTAGATGTAAATTGAGCACGGAGAGTAGAGAACCACAGACTTCTAGGGCCCACATGGGCCTCAGAGATGCCTACACAGAGCAGGAGTATGACCAGCAGAAACAACCAAATGGGCAATATCACTGATATTAGGGTAAAGGACCACTGGCCATTGAATGGCAGAAATGAAATACTGTGCTTGTTAGCTCGCGATATAATGGTAGCAAAAGAAAATGCAGGAATGAACGTATAGAAAAATTCTTACAGTTCTTGGTTATTTTAATAGAAAGAATTCATGAAAAACACAACTGTAGTGAGGTAATGCAGCTGAACTAGAGGTGTAGCAAAGAAGCTATTATAGCATGACCAAGGAAAACTGTGAAGTAAGGGATAAAGAAGTTGAACAAACCATCAGAGTGTAAGATGTAGTTAGAAATCTATTGGAAAGAGTGCTCTAATGTGGATGGGTGAGTAAATTTGTATGATATGAATCACAGAGTTAAGGCCTTCTGTGGAGTGAAATTTAGGCTGAGGGCCAAAATGCAAAACTAAGCACGTGAGAACCTTTTGAAACACTGTCAGGGTCACATAAGAAAGGTCAGGATAAAGAAGAAAAATGGGGGATAAGACAGCTAGATGTGGTACAATGTTAAGACCAGTTACCAGATTCCAGTATGGCAGCAGTACCGTGAGCCACGAAAAATAGAACTGGACAAGGAGCCACCACAAATAGCAAAAGCCTGCCAGCTACGGTAAATTGTAAGCAGTAGTCGGTGGCTGAAGTGCCTATGACATCTAGAAGATCAACAGAGAAGAGAAAAAGTGAAGTAAAAGGGAGAACTGTGAAAAAACTCAGAAGTGGGCAAAATGTTAACATGGAGCAGAGGTGAGAAAAAATAAATGGTAATGGCAGCGAAAGGAGGAGATTATTCCATCACCCTAGAGGGAAAGATTAACCAAATTCATTTTGAGTTTTCAAAAATCAGTGGTTCCCTGTATAGAAGTAAATGTAAGGCTCCAGGAAATGGATGATGTTTTAACCAGGCATTCAGAGGAATTGAGTGGTATTTAAACTTCTGAAAGAAAAAATGGTGAAAGAGCAATTAAATATGAACAAATGGTATAAAACTGGTTGAACTCGATGATAGGTCACATACAGACATAGCAATTAAATATGAATAAATGGTATAAAACTGGTTGAACTCGATGATAGGTCACATACAGACATAGCAATTAAATATGAACAAATGGTATAAAACTGGTTGAACTCGATGATAGGTCACATACAGACATAGCAATTAAAACATGAACAAATGGTATAAAACTGGTTGAACTCGATGATAGGTCACATACAGACATAGCAATTAAATATGAACAAATGGTATAAAACTGGTCGAACTCGATGATAGGTCACATACAGATATAGCAATTAAAATATGAACAAATGGTATAAAACTGGTTGAACTCGATGATAGGTCACATACAGACATAGCAATTAAATATGAACAAATGGTATAAAACTGGTTGAACTCGATGATAGGTCACATACAGACATAGCAATTAAATATGAACAAATGGTATAAAACTGGTTGAACTCGATGATAGGTCACATACAGACATAGCAATTAAATATGAACAAATGGTATAAAACTGGTTGAACTCGATGATAGGCCACATACAGACATAGCAATTAAATATGAACAAATGGTACAAAACTGGTTGAACTCGATGATAAGTCACATACAGACATAGCAATTAAATATGAACAAATGGTACAAAACTGGTTGAACTCGATGATAGGTCACATACAGACATAGCAATTAAATATGAACCAATGGTATAAAACTGGTTGAACTCGGTGATAGGTCACATACAGACATAGCAATTAAATATGAACCAATGGTACAAAACTGGTTGAACTCGATGATAGGTCACATACAGACATAGCAATTAAATATGAACAAATGGTACAAAACTGGTTGAACTCGATGATAGGTCACATACAGACATAGCAATTAAATATGAACAAATGGTACAAAACTGGTTGAACTCGATGATGGGTCACATACAGACATAGCAATTAAATATGAACAAATGGTATAAAACTGGTTGAACTCGATGATGGGTCACATACAGACAGAGCAATTAAATGTGAACAAATGGTATAAAACTGGTTGAACTCGATGATAGGTCACATACAGACAGAGCAATTAAATATGAACAAATGGTACAAAACTGGTTGAACACGATGATAGGTCACATACAGACATAGCAATTAAATATGAACAAATGGTACAAAACTGGTTGAACTCGATGATAGGTCACATACAGACATAGCAATTAAATATGAACAAATGGTATAAAACTGGCTGAACTCGATGATAGGTCACATACAGTCATAGCAATTAAAATATGAACAAATGGTATAAAACTGGCTGAACTCGATGATAGGTCACATACAGACATAGCAATTAAATATGAACAAATGGTATAAAACTGGTTGAACTCGATGATAGGTCACATACAGCCATAGCAATTAAAATATGAACAAATGATATAAAACTGGTTGAACTCGATGATAGGTCACATACAGCCATAGCAATTAAATATGAACAAATGGTACAAAACTGGGTGAACTCGATGATAGGTCAGATACAGACATAGCAATTAAATATGAACAAATGGTATAAAACTGGTTGAACTCGATGATAGGTCACATACAGACATAGCAATTAAATATGATCAAATGGTATAAAACTGGTTGAACTCGATGATAGGTCACATACAGACATAGCAATTAAAATATGAACAAATGGTATAAAACTGGTTGAACTCGATGATAGGTCACATACAGACATAGCAATTAAATATGAACAAATGGTATAAAACTGGTTGAACTCTATGATAGGTCACATACAGACATAGCAATTAAAACATGAACAAATGGTACAAAACTGGTTGAACTCGATGATAGGTCACATACAGACATAGCAATTAAATATGAACAAATGGTACAAAACTGGTTGAACTCGATGATAGGTCACATACAGACATAGCAATTAAATATGAACAAATGGTATAAAACTGGTTGAACTCGATGATAGGTCACATACAGACATAGCAATTAAATATGAACAAATGGTATAAAACTGGTTGAACTCGATGATAGGTCACATACAGACATAGCAATTAAAATATGAACAAATGGTATAAAACTGGTTGAACTCGATGATAGGTCACATACAGACATAGCAATTAAAATATGAACAAATGGTATAAAACTGGTTGAACTCGATAGGTCACATACAGACATAGCAATTAAATATGAACAAATGGTATAAAACTGGTTGAACTCGATGATAGGTCACATACAGACATGCAATTAAAACATGAACAAATGGTACAAAACTGGTTGAACTCGATGATAGGTCACATACAGACATAGCAATTAAATATGAACAAATGGTATAAAACTGGTTGAACTCGATGACAGGTCACATACAGACATTTTGAGGTTTACAGCAGTACCAGAGCAAACCGAAGGGAAATCTGTAAAGACTTTGAGAAAATGCCTGTGCACATAGACTGGACCTCTTATTGCGGACATAAAAATAGAAAGAGCACACACAGTAAATAGTCTTAAGTTGAGACTAAGAAAGCAGATGAGATCTATACTGATTAATGTTGTGGAAGAAAGGAACAATCTTAAAAGTTGGAGACACACAAATCTTTGTGGATAATGACTTTTCACTACAAATACAAACTAACTGACATACTTTTCTTCCTTCCCTAAGACACTGCAGAGAGAAGAAATTTGTTTTCAAGTTATTGTAGCCTGCGTTATTTTGAGTGTTGTACCCACTTTGAATGGTCCTTGAAAGGCACAAGATGAGCTAATTAAAAAAAAGAAGAATTAAAAGTTTGTGAAGGTGATGAAGGAACAAGTAATAAATCACTAAATGTGGAAAAGCAAACTGTGGACACTTCAGTGGAGAGATTTCCTATGTAGCTCTTTCCTGTTTTCAAAAAAAATGGCTAAATCAAAGGAGATGAGAGTTTTCAAAACAATGAGTGACATTAAGAAACTCGCTGTGAACGCTGAATGAGGACAGTACATAACTGTATGGCCATGTTTCCCTGTGAGCAAGGGTATGTGATGCAACTAAAAGTAAGTTACAGTCAGAATGTAACTTAAAAAAAAATGAAATCAGTAAGTACTAAAGAAAAAAATAACTATTTGATTAATGTAAGTGTAAAATATGTGTATTATATTTCAAATGTAACGTAAAAATGAAAGTTTATATTCAACTGGAGAGTGGTTTTCATACTTCAGACTGTTATTTTGCTACCAATGAGTTTTCTATGCCAGTGGGGGAAGGAAGGGGGTGGGTAATTGAATGATGAATGAAACAGGAAAGTAATGTATAAGATATTGGAATCAATTAGGCAATAATATATAAAGCTAGCTCTGGTAATGTTTGCACCAGCTACAAGAATGAATAAAAAGTTTAAAAGAAATAATGACTGACAGAAGGTAGAGGGCACTGTGTTGAGGTCTAGGTGCACAGTCTCAGAGGGAATGACTGTCAACTACTAAATGCAACAAATAGATTAGGGAGAGATTAATTAAAAAGGGTCTATCTATATTATATATTCGAAGTTTCAAAACTTCGAATCCCATATGTTCGACAACATATGATCAAAGTTTGAAACTTCGAATATATAATAAAAGATAAAAAAAATTACCTTAATGTAATTATAAATATATATATATACACACACACACACACACACATACAGAGAGAGAGAAAAGGATGGTATATGTCATTATCAAAAGTTTGAGCCAATGAACATCACAAAAAACATTGCATTTAAAAGATTTGAAGGAAAAAAGCAAGGTGAAAATGAAAGCTATTTTCCGGTTGGGGGAGCTTGCCCCGTGCACCCTGACCCCCCCATTAATATATACCAACTCAAAAATTGTGCTACAGTGGGGAAATGGCAAATTCCAAGTCCTCTGTATAGCGCAATCTTTCACAACCAAATACTGGCAAAATTCAAAAAGTTAATTTTCAAACAATTTTGCCAGTATTTCAAGTATTCCATGTTTTGATATCTGGAGCACTTCAGCGAAACATGTATGTAGTGATATGTGGTATAACTAAAATGTGAGCACACTGAGAGTTGTTTTAAAATAACTGAAATCGGTAGCGCCAGTGAGAGAGTAGCTGTCTAATACTGCATGCTGCTTGGTTTAAGTGTCATTTGTTGTCAGCCTGCAGACGCAGCTGCTTCATTTGTAGTGCTTTTGGAATGCCGTTTTCTTCTCTGCTATAGCCAAAGCTGCTACTTTGAGCAATAAACTTGCTTATTGACAAGCTATGATTGATTAGAAGAGGATCCACTTTGCCTATATTTTATTTGTTTATTTACTTTGTTGACCAAGTTAGTTCTGGTTAGTCCTGCTAAGCCAGTGGCCACTTTTCAGGGGAGACCTAGGGTACGATTTGTACTGACTATGGGAGATTTGGCCAGGGCCCTTACTCTTTTCAATAAGTGCTGTGGAATCTTACATCCAGCTGAGCTACTACCATCTCGGGCATATGGGGCCTTGGTTTTAAAGTCTCATTTGAAGGACAGCACATTTAGCAGAGCAGCAAATCTCTTGCACTCTAGTTAATAGTCAGTACCAGAAAAATTAATCTAAATACCTGGTGTGGAAAAAAGAACAAATAGCTTTTCGAGCTTAACTTAGATGTGCTACCTGATGAGATACTAAGACATCTAATACACTGAAAAGAAGTAGGCAATAAATAGTTAACAAGCTTTACCTTTTGAAAATATCTACAACATTTGAGATGTCTAATAAAGTTAATGAGGAACTATATAAAATGTGTACCAGTTGCAGGAATGAATACAGATTTAAAGTGACAGATACATTATCTACCTTGTTTTACTTAGTATACAACAGCAGGACAGCCTCAAAAATAAGATATTTAAACAGCTAGCCACATGTGAGTGAAACAGATTAATGATTTATAGCAGGTGTTCTCTAGACCAAAAGAGTACATTAATGCTTGAGTTTTTTTCAAAAAGCAATAGAAGATTTACACTGCTGATTTTACAGATTTACTCTATTGCCTTGAGAAGAAAAAATACATATATAGTTAGTATTTTATTTTTTGGAGTAGGGAAATAATTGTATACTGCGCTAATGAACATAAGAAACCAGTTCATTTGAGATAATATTTTACAAAATACATAAAATTACACAAAAAAATGATGTAAACACCAGTTTGCAACATAGAAGACAATGTATGCAATGGAATGAAAGACAAATGTTATTATGTTACGAAATGACTTGTTAGTCAGGAATGTTAATGGGCTGGTGAACAGGTAAAAACAGGATAAATCGCTAACTTGCATATACACCAGTACTGCACAGATTATTACGTGTAAAGAAACGCACCTAAATCATAAAGAACATGAAAGTTTTATAAAGAAAAGTGGGGAGGGGGTTGCTTTGTTGTTGTAATAGGAGAGCAGAAGAAAGGAGTTTTAATGTAACTTAAAACAATATCAGAATAAAGATTGAGGAATAAATGAAGGATAGATAAGAAAGATATATAGTGAGGAGATGTTGCTGCCAAGGAGTAAGGATTACACTTGCTGCAGTAGGTATTCTGCAGAAATCTCTGAGACAAGATATAAAGAATATTATGAGAGAAGTTGCAGCATTTTGTAAAGGATGTGTGTTGATAGCTGGAGATCAGAATGCTATAGGATTTAAGATGTCTTAGGAGGACCAAGACATTATAAAATACAGGTTAAGGACAGATACATAGAGAAATATATGCATAGATTTCAGCTCATCATTGCAACGAAAATAAGACAGAATGAATTTGGATGTGCACACTTCTTGGGAATAATGTACTTGTGCAAGATAAGATGTTACATAGCAAAAGAATGCTGTAACATGGATCAAAGTACGAAAACACATCCGGTGATAGTGTCAGACAATGCACCTATAAAATTAAATTTGGTAAGCAAGTAAAAGACTATTGTAACAAATATTGGTATTTTTTAGTAGTTCTGAAAATTAAGCAGTTTAATGATTGAATAGATCAAACTTTAAATGCAATGTTATTAGATTTGAATCTAAGTAGTAAAAAGCTTGTATAGGGTTGGGGTAATTGTATATTGAAGATAAGAAATCTAGTTACAATGAAAGTAAACGAGATATGGATTAATAGTCACACTGGATATCTTAGAGGGCTTTAAAAAGAGAGGCATTTACAAAATCAAAAACAAATAAGTGGGACACAACAGGTTGAAGAGCAACTGAAAGGAGCTAGACTCTCCATGCAAGAGTACTTAAGAAATATGGATTAAGATAGAACAGTGGCATTATTTTTGTCAGTAATCCTAGAGCAGCCAAGTTGATGGCTCAACATTTGAGGCAACAAAAGGTTTAAAGGAGGATAAAAACTAAGATCAGAAATTATGAGAATGGATGGGTAAAAGTGCATCCAGGAAGAATTAATAATGTAATGGTAAACTGTTGCAGAGCACAATATAGATAAAGGAGCATATTCAATAAACCCTACATGGGCTGCTGAAACCATGGGCACATTGTGGCAGAACACGCACATAATAGTACACAGTTTTGTATTCAGTAAGCTGCTCTGCACACTGTTTAGAGACGTACAAACAAGGTAAACACTGTGGCATACTAATTAAAACATAAGCGGCTGAACTGTATGCTAATCAACCAATCCAAGGTGGAGGAGCTATTCAACAAGCTAGAAAGCAACCGTGTAGACTCAGTGATGCTTTTAATTGTGAATTCCAAAACCTATTGGAATACAGCTGTGGAAACTAAGATACACAGAAACAATGTTAGGGATTGTTGTTGCTCTTATTCATGTGTGTGTGCAATTGGCCCATGTCTGTGCTGCTGATAGATCATGACCAAGAAAGATAAGGGTTTTTAGAGCCCATTTAACTTTTCATAATCTGCATGAGATGGAAATTATAGAGTGTCACAGGGTGGATAAAGACGCTCTTATTCATGTGTGTGTGCAATTGGCCCATGTCTGTGCTGCTGATAGATCATGACCAAGAAAGATAAGGGTTTTTAGAGCCCATTTAACTTTTCATAATCTGCATGAGATGGAAATTATAGAGTGTCACAGGGTGGATAAAGACGCTCTTATTCATGTATGTGTGCAATTGGCCCATGTCTGTGCTGCTGATAGATCATGACCAAGAAAGATAAGGGTTTTTAGAGCCCATTTAACTTTTCATAATCTCCATGAGATGGAAATTATAGAGTGTCACAGGGTGGATAAAGACACACTACAGGAACTATGCAACCTCTGTTGTCCTCAATTGAGAGCAAGGGCAAACCGAGGGGAACCAATCCCAGTGGAGACTAAGGTATTTGTAGCACTTTGAATTTTAGCTACAGGAACCTTTCAGAGACCAACAGGGGACATGCTGGGGGTGTCACAGACATCCGCATCCAGGATCCTCCATCATTTCCTGAATGCTATGCTGCAACATGCCTGTGAGTGCACACATATTTCCCCTGTACAGCTTAGGACAGAGCCAGAACTATGCAGGAGTTATGTCCTGTAGCACACTACCCTGAATTACTAGGTGCCTTAGATTGCACACATATAGCACCACCTGAGGAATAGGGAAGGGTCTACATAAATAGAAAGGGCCATCACTCTATTAACTGCCAGGTCATGTGTAACTCTAAGGGAATCATCCTGGATATGTGTGCTGCCACCCCAGACAGTTACCATGACTCGCGTATCTGGTACAACTCTCAACTGTATGAGATGTCTACTAGGGGGATATCCCACAGGGTAATTTACTAGGGGATGCGGGCTATGCACTGGAACCGTGGCTGATGACGCCCATCAGAAATGCACACACACCAACTGAAGAATGCTATAATGAGGCACATCCTCAAACAAGAAGTATCATAGCGCATGTGTTTGTGCTGCTGAAATTGTGGTTCCAGTGCCTAGATATATCTGAGGGTCCCTGCAGTAAAATCCCTGTACATGTGCTGAAATATTCACTTATATATTATACTTAGAAAACAGCTTCACCAGGAACTGCAAGGGGAAGGGCCACACGTCCCACCACCACTAAGGTCACCACAGCCACACACAGGTGAGGAGTCAGAGGGCAGCTACTGCTGTGGGTTTAGGCAAAAAAGATGTGCACAGTATGGCCTTCCACTGGCCAAGAGGCAAGGGATAGTGCATACACTTACCACCTAAGGGGCTAAAATCTTCACCCTATGCATATACATACAGTGACACAGATGCTAGGCAACACTCAGACAACCTTTACTTACCCATGTAAAGGCTGTGTATTACTAGCATCAGAGTCAGCCTTGAACTAAAACTCTTTCAATTCTGGATTTCCAAGGTAAGTGTTGAACTGGAATAGAAAAAGAAATGTCAAATATTACAAATGAATGACATATACTTGCATATTGTTACTTGGTAAGGTAAGTAAGTATAAGGTGGGTGATTTGTACAGCAATGACATTAGTATTTGACAGCAGTAACTTATGTGATTACGTGTCCTCTATCAGGTAATAGGCCTCACATCTAAAATGTACAGATTTTCACTGAATGTTCACATTTTGGCCTCATATGTTTGTAATGGCAAATCATTAAAAACTGAAGTTAGAAATAATGACACACATTTCAGTTTCAGAATTCATATCCCTCATAACAAACATAAAAATAGTAGTGCAAGATCTATCTGTTATTCCATCAACTGTCTAAGTTTGTAAGACCACACTGTTTAAAAACTCTCTCCATCGTTGGGCCTTTGTCACACTTTTATTTATGGCTTGGTCCAACTTTGTTGGTCTAACAGTTTGCTATGGATGTACACATTACAGCACCAGAAAACAGGTATACTAAGGACTATGTCAGCTATGCACCCTGAGCATCAGACTAAAGACTCATGTATCCCTGAATCCAAAACAGGAATATGGCACAGGTATCATCATTTGCACAGGGTGTTGTGGAAGGGGGGTGCAGGAGATCTAAGCTGAAACAAAAGCTAGTGAGTGAGTGTGTGTGAGTAAGCAATAGAAACAGGCAGACATTTGAATAAAGTATCAGGGGTGGGAGGTTGACATAATGGTGAAGGTGTTTACCTTACAGGCACAAGGTGCAGGGTTTGATTCTCACATGGCGTAATTGGCTAAGCTTAAAATGGCCCACAAGGGCAGCTAGCCTAGCACTAATCTATAAACCTCTGAACGTATAAATGACCACTGAGATAGAATGACCTTTAAGCCTCAAACTTGATTCATTTAACTGTTATGTGTGTGTGTGTGTCTCTGTATGGGCACTCCAGGTGAAATAGGTGTAATTGTCTGTAGAACAGAGCTAAGCACTGTCCTAGCTCTAAGTCCTGGTATGTTGGACATGTATGAGCCACGTATGGTACAGATGACAGGTCATAGTCATCTTCCCTGACCCCAAAAACTGGCTGTGCCAGGAGTTGCACTGGCACGTCAGTGCCCACGGTCAGATGCAGTGCAGTTACCAGAATGTGACAGATGTCTGCTGGATGAGCTCTCCTCACGAGTACACCCAGGACCACAACCCCATGGTCTGCCACATCTGGGTGTGAACACCTCAACCACTGAAGTAGTGCCACTATAGGAGTGTGATGTCATGGCCACGTCAGCTAACATCAGATAATGTGGCTGACCTATGCCTATGTGGATGCTGTCCCCTCCTAGCAGACTTTCCATCACAGATACTGCCCATTCAAACATTTCATTCATCCAGTCCATTGAATCTGCAACACAGTGGATGCAGTCATGCATGTCAGGCTGTGCCATGTCTACAGCCCTAAACATTTCCTTGAAGGCCCTATCAGAACATGCCTGCACCTCCATGATGGCACTAGACATACATTGAGTGGCATGAAAAGACGCACCTAGATCAGTTTTAGGATGAACAGCAGGCCTTCTCCAAGCAACCCTAACAACTCTCCTTCATGGCACCTCGCCCACAGTTTGGCTGTGGCCCGAGTCATCAGGGACTGAAGCCATAGTAACCACGCTACCCTAATCAAGTGTCTCACCCTTCACCTCTCCAGTATCTGAGGGCTCACTGGAATGGGTTTGCAGAGGCCTACTGGCTTTGTCCGATAGAATTGTAAGGGATGTCTAATTGTCAACCTCAGTGTTAGATTCAACCTGTGCTTCCCTGACCGTGCCTGTGTGTGGCCTCCATCGTCATCAGAGTATGCTGATACACTGACATCAGGTAGAAAGAGTCCCTACACTTCCACTGTCAGGATCACCTGCAGTGATAAGTAACAAACACAGGAAAGAAATTAATAGCTACACTACTACAGTTCAATATATGCTAACAAACTAACACCGGTGCCACTATCACAGATAGTACAGCAATACACACAAACTCTCATGACACCCATCTCACACATACAGATAAAAGCATATTTCTGTCAAATGCTTATCAGTACTGAAATACAAATGTTTTGCTTACCATCTGCAGATGACTCCACACTTGCTAGGGGGGGTGGTACTGGGAAAAGTTAAGCAAAATGTATGGACACCATCATCACAATAACACAGGTGGAAAAATGTTGGCCTTTATATGTTCATTGACAATACATTTAACTTGGATGACACGTCCACCCCAAGCCCATGTGTAATGAACCAAACTGTGTTGTTAACTGTATTAATCTTATAATCTTCACTCATTAGACCTATGATTGAGTACAATGCCCCATTCGGAATGTATCTGACCAGACACCTGCAGCAGCTGGAAAGGCCCCAAAAGTTCCTCACCAAAAGGATAAAGGGTCTCAAAAATATGTCTTATGCTGCCCGACTGAAAGAACTCCAGCTCTATTCAGTCTCATACCGCTTGCTCAGAGGTGACCTGTGCCTGACATATAAGGCCATGTCAAACCCTGATTTGATGAATATGCTTCACCTTAAAAAATCTAGATCCCTCAGAACCACAAGGGCGGGAGACTTAAACCTTGACACGGTTATTAATAGAACATGCTGGAGGGACAGATTCATCACCCAGAGACTCCCTATGCTGTGGAACAAAATCCCGGTACATGTGAGGCAGAGCACCTCGCTGGCCTTGTTCAAGAGGAATCTTGACCAATGGATGGGGGATCGCAGATATACCCCAGGGATTACTTCAGTGTCACTGCTTGACAGAGGCACAGCAAAATAATAGGCATAGTTTTATTCAAACTAAAGGGGTGGCGAAAGCCAAATAACTATGGTCTAGGCTTATAAATGCCCTTGGGCAGATAGCCTAGTATGAACCTATGAACCTATAACTACCCCCCCCCCAAAAAAAAATTCTTAAACCAACTTAAGTATTGCTGTAAATAGTTTACTATACAAGAACTATTTAACAATTGAGATAGGTAAGCCTGCTCTTCCTGGGGCATACTTGTCCTCCCTGAAGCAGCAGCACCAACAATCACATGCTGTTGTACACTTTCCACTGAGCTCTGTGGATCCCTGAGAGTCGACAGGAATATTTCATTTGGTGTCTGTGGTGGCTCTGTAGCAGGACCCCCCCCCCCCTTGGTAGCCAGCTGTCCCTGGGCCACTGCAGCTGTTCTTCTCAGGGCTAATAAAATCATGTCACTGACCTTATGACACACCTGATCATATGTCCTGCTGTGTCCTCCAACTGCATTCACATTGTTCACAATCTGGTTCCAAATTTGCATTCTTCCAGACATATCCCTTTGTCCTCTCTCAAGCAGAAAGGCACTATATTGCCGAAATGCTTGGACAATGATGTTTTTGGGGTCACTGAAGGGGGTATGCTAGGATTGGGACTCTTGGGTGCCATAGTCCTAGGTGACATAAAGCACAAAAGATTGATACTATGCATAACTACGCACAAATATCTCATAAATAAAAGTCCTCCTTAGTTTTTAAGTATTACCTACTGAAGAAACAAAAAAAAAACTTTCAAGTTATTCAAATATAAAAAAAGATTTGTGGTTGTAACATATCAGTCACACACACAAAAGGTTTGATCCAAAACAATGAGTAACAATAGCAAAGCAAACATCTGTTAAAACATTTTGGTTATGGCAACACAGAGATGGAACTTGGCTCCCCTACCCCCAAAACAACAGGCAAATAACATTTCTATACCAAACAAAGGAATACAACATCAGTGGTTTGTTACAAGTGCTATCAAATAAGCTGTCCCAAAAACATGTGTACACATTTACCTCATAGCAGTCAAGTCTTATGCAATTGCCAGTCACCTCTACTGTAGCCAGCACTCCCCTAGATGTGTCTGTGGGCCATCCTAGAAGGTCAGTCACCTCTACTGTGGCCAGCACTCCCCTAGATGTGTCTGTGGGCCATCCTAGAGGGCTAACGCCCCTGTGCTATTGACAATATAGGATGTATATATTTCACTGAATTAACAGTAGAAGAGTGTAAAGAGAAACAGTTGTAACATTAACACTTGTGATAAAAGTTAAATAAGGTTGTGCATCTCAGAAAGTAAAATACCCTGACAAAAATCCCTATGCCATCAGTAAACTTCTAAGAAGTCCATACAGATAAAAGTAGCATTTGCTAATATGTATGTGTGTGTGTGTGTGTGTGTGTGTGTATATATATATATATATATATATATATACATATACACACACACACACATACATACATAAAATATATTTTTTCTAATGATGTGAACATATCCAGTATATAAATAAAAATGCAAACATATCTTATCAAGATTAGTAGTTTTCTGTACATATAAATCCAAAGTGATAACAGTCTTCTTCTGTGCTACCCACGTAAACACATCTCCACACCATAAGGTTCCCTAGCAACATGGTTACCTTTTTATAGTGTAGATGTAGGCCTGTGGGCATGATGAAGATGCAGCTGAGGTGTGAACTTGTTAGAATTGCTGTATCTCAAAATCTTGGTATCGTATAGCAGATGTAAACATAGTGCAGGCACTCCCTCAGTGTTTGTTGCTAATGGATTGCAACTGTGAATGATTACTGGCAGGGAGAAGGAAAACACAACTGCAGTTCAGACTCACTTACCTGCAGTGAGTATGTCAGCCAGGTTAGACTTACAATGTGTAGAAGTAATTATATCAACGTTTTAAATTGAAGTAAGTAGCACACATTTCACAGTTTCTGTTCATTAACACCCACTCTCCCCTGCATTAGGTGAAAACTGTGTATTATTGCCATGTAATATTCTCACACATTTTAAGGAGAATGATACAAAATGCCTTACAGCCTACATCTCAGATTACTGCTCAGATAAGAATGAACACCATACAAAGATAAGACAGACCTGTATTGCTGCAAACTAGTCATAAATGGTTGTGTGATCAGTCATTGCACTACATCTGAAATTAATACTTTACAAACAATCCAGAACTGTACAAGTGTCATATGTCTTGTTAATACTGTGGATGATTTTGTATTTGCTTGTATGCACACTGATTTTCATTCTCTGCTGCAAAGCTGTTTTGGTGGCAAAGAGGGATAAGGGACCCTTACTGTGTTTTTAAGGTTCATTGGTGTGAGAGTTCAGATCCAAACTTGTGTAAAAATCTGTCATGTATTAACACATATTTTGTAGTGTTGTTTATTTTATAGATTTCTTTTTTTTAATGCCAGTGTTTGCATGCTGTGAGGCTTAGCACAAGCAGATAAACACAATAAATGTCATTTAATGTACTTCTTTGATAACCAGTACATCAACTACACCTGTGAATCACCTGTGTGTAGCACATCTGCTAAACCCGTTGATCCGCACAGCATATGCTATCTGTAGATCATGGTTCAAGTCCCACCTTTGTCTTTTAAGGATGAAACCAAGTAAATGCTGCTCATAGGGCCAAAAAAGTTTAGCTTTGCTTGTTTTGTTTGCACAGTGCTTAGCATTGTGCAAACCTAGACTAATGGCCCACACAAGAGACAGACAGAATACCTGCAGACAGGATGTAGACATTCTATAATTCAAAAAGGACCCATTGTTGCACTTTTCCATCATCTAAAGCCAGTAAGTTGTGTTGTGCTGCAGTTAGCAACCTTCCCCAACAACTGCATGTCTGGAACACCTGCAGAGAGGAAGCAGGCAGTAGACAGTTTCAAAATGGATACATTCTATCAAGTATGTTGGGCACTGTGCAAACACAGTAGGAGGCGTTGGGCAGCGGTTAACATACAGATGTTAATAATGAATAGGAAAATATACAACTGTTATTTGACTATTCCTGTGGCAGCAAGTATAAATGTAGGGCTGCATTGCAGATGGCCCTGGGTTCTAATACACCAAATTCCAAATATGTTTACTGTTGTTTCATTTTACTTTATATTAAAATTCACATAAAAAATGTATTATACACTCCCAGTTGTATTAAGGGTTGTACACTCAATTCTGATGAAGGTATACTAACTAATATGTTTCTCTAATCATAATTGTGTTCTGTGGCCTTTGATGATTTTCAGACTTCAATAATAGTCATGCACACAGTGATGTATAAACCAGAATCTTGTCAGGTCATACATTCATGCTTTACCCCTTGGTTTTTTGTGTGTTTATATGTAAATAATGAATATGTCTGAGAAGCACTTCTTCTGTGGAAAGATAAAAAAATCACCACTCTGGAAGAAAATGTTTTGTCCCTTATGCATTGGTTCGAATCCTACATTGTAAAAATTTATTTTATCAGTGTATAAAGCAACACACAAAAAATGTGTCAGGTTACAAAATGTATGCCCCCAGTACAGTAAATCACCTATCAGTTACAGCAGCAAACAACCCTCAAACTAATGCCAGCTGACAGATCAGCATTCCAGTTTCCAAAACTGATTTCCTCTGTGTTTGTCAGTGTTGCTGTCCACTTAATGTCACACAAATGCGGTTGGCATCCAGGCTGAGAGATACTGGATCCCCCTGGATTGACACCAGAAGGTAAGCCAATTGTTGATGTCAATCATTTATTGTGATGGTACATTCTACATATACATTCACTTTGCAGTCCATACTGTGTCATGTTGATATGTGATTAGTGTTCATGCTACAGCAGTCTTAATTGACCTGCCCTCATTTGCTGTACATTACCATGTTTCACCTGTCCTTTTTCCCTGTGCTTATTCCTGTAATTCATCTGTTCAATACACACACTTCTGTTTATTTATAATGCAGTGTGTACTCTTACTGATCGTTTACACAATTTTTGTTCAGTGTGCCTGAAACAGGTTTCCACAATACTCTGCACTGTCATGTAATGTGTTGGAACTATAAACATTGCTTTCTTAATAAACCTGGCAATCATTGTGTAATTTCTTGCAAACACGCAGGCCTAGTTTGCCCATAAGTAAATAGGTTTACATATCTGCTGCTGTCTGTGTTGCTTTACATGGTTTCCTTGCCAGCAGCACTGTTGCTAGCCACAAAACCACATTTGTTTTTGTTTAAACATGGTCCACAGCATGCATATGCAATTAGCACTGCTGCTTACATTGCAAACACCTAAACTGCCATGTAGGCTTCGCACTAAGCCTACACAGAGTTTAAATCCCAAGAAAATGTTGAGACTGAGTTTAACACACAAAAGAATGACAACATATTGAGATTTGCAACTTCTATGGTTAACAGAAATAGAAAGAGAGGTATTAACATCAAAATTATAGGAGACTGAAATGAGAAACCAACATACATGGAAACCCCACATAAATGATGGAATTCTGATAAAGGTGTGGAAAGAAGGAATAGGAAGAAATAAAATCTAACTAGTATTTTTTAATATTTTTCTGTGTGGGGCTGTGCCTTTGACATCACAGGCACTCAGGTTAAAACAGCCCTCTCCAAAGCCAAAAACACAGCATCAATGGGACCAGATGGTGTCCCAGGCTGCGTCCTACACAAGCTCAAAGATGAACTAACCCTTCACCTAAACACACTGTTCAAACTCAGCCTCTCCACAGGCTACGTACCCATAGAGTGGCGCACAGCAACGGTTATTCCGCTCCACAAAGGTGGATCCACAACAGACCCCAGGAACTATCGCCCTATAAGCCTGACTAGCTTGGTCTGCAAGGCGATGGAGTGCATCATCATGGAACTCATTAACAGAGACATTGGGAACCTCCAAACACTGGACCCTACCCAGTTTGGCTCTGTAAAGGGCAGATCATGCCTCCTAAACCTGGTGGACCTCTTTGAGACAGTTACCAAGGCTATAGACGAGGGAAAGGTGGCACACATAGCCTACCTAGACCTCGCAAAGACCTTCGACACCATTCCCCATTCTGGTATTATCGACAAGCTCACCAGCCTGAACATAAACCCCTACATCACAAGATGGATTGCCAACTGGCTCACAGACAAATCCCACATGGTGAGAGTTGTGAGAGCTAGGTCCGACTCTAAACTGGTTACAAGTGGCGTTCCCCAGGGCTCAGTCCTAGGACCCCCTCCTGTTCAGCATATACGTCTCAGAGGTACAGGCAAGCACAGGAGAGGACTATGGCTGACCAAGTTCACAGATGACTGCAAACTAGGGGCTATAATTGACTCTCTTGCTGACACAGACATCCTCCAAAAGGGTCTCACTGAGACGGATACTTTGGTCAAAATCATGGCCTCAAGCTAAATGCCAAAAAGTGCATAGTCATCCCCTTTGGAAAAAACAAAGTACCCACAAACTACCACATAGGTGGTAGTCCCCTAAATACAGAAGATGTAATAAGGGATCCTGGACCCAAGTAGATAGTAGTCTGTCCTTTGATAATCACATTGCCAAAGTGGTTAGAAAATCCTTCTATCTGGCCCACCTGATCACAAAAGGGTTCACATCCAGATCAAAAGAGGTCATTATGCCCCTCTCATCAGACCCATCATAGAGTACAATGCCCCATTTGGGATGTACCTTACAAGACACCTGCAACAGCTGGAAAGACCACAGAAATACCTCACCAAGAGGATCACTGGCCTCAAACAGGTGCCCTATGCAGCTCAACTGAAGAAACTCCAGCTGTACTCTGTTGCATACCACCTACTGAAAGGTGATCTCTGCCTGACGTACAAGGCCATGTCCAGCCCAGAATTAAAGAAAACCATATCCCCTCGAGCCACATGCTCTAGGGATCCAAACCTCACCACAACAATAAATAGGACGTGCTGGAGGGATAGATTCCTGTCCCAGAGACTTCCCATGCTTTGGAACAAGATTCCAATTTATATTAGGCAGAGCTCCTCACTAACACTCTTCAAGAGAAACCTTGATGAGTGGATGGGAAACAGAAAGTTTACCCTGGAGATCACTTCAGTGGCTCTCCTGGACAGAGGCACAGGGAATTAATCTAAGGGGGCAGCGAAAGCCAACACATTCTGGCTAGGCTTATAAATGCCTTTGGGCAGATAGCCTAATACCTGCCTATGAACCTATAAGAAGCAGGCGCGATGAGCAAGGTCCTCTTGATCTTGTGTCATATGGACCTATTTTGATTATGAAACATGACTACAAAGTGTTTTGTGAAGATTTTGGCAAAAAGCATGATAGAGATACTACCAAGAATAATAGGCCTGGATTACTATGGTTTGTAGAGGATAGGCAAACATTTGGCAGCATTAACCTCATCGTTATGATTTAAAATTATATATTGGCAATGATAATAATATAGTAAATGTAAATAAATTAGGGCATAGAAAAAGTGTTTGATACAGTAAATTGGGAATTGTGAAGACATTTTTTTTTCCATGAACACAAACACTGTTGATATTTCACATCTACAGAGGGAGCTCAAGCTAGGGTTAAATGTCATGATGGGCTGTCTAAAATGTTTAGTCTTAATGAGAAGAACTAGGCAGGGATATCCATTTTCTCATTTGCTTTGTATGTTGAGCCATTTCCCAGAGATTTAAGATATGTAAATGTAATTGGATATAGATGGAGAAATACAAATGAGAAAATAGCTCTCTTTTGGTGGGCAAGAAATGTTACCATTCCAGATTGTGATATAATTATATTTGACAAACTGAAATGTTTACTATAGCAGTATGTAAAGTATAAAGGTGCAGGTTCCCACAAAGCAGCTATGGGATCACATGTAGGCATATGGGCAGCTTGTATTCCTTTGGTAAAAGAGCATTATGTGCAGCCTTATATAACAAAACTATTAAAATGTCTTCTGTTTTAAGGAAGTTCTAACTTGGAAAAACAGAATGACACTAACAGTCTCTACTATATATAGCAATATTAAAAACGGAAGAGAAAGTGTAATGAGTATTTTGAAAAGAAAGAACAAAGAACCAAGATTTGGGAGCAGACGATAAATGCAGATGAGGTAATAAAACAGGATGAAATTAAACAAACTTTTGGCTTGTTGGACAGAGATCAGCTTTAAAATACAGGTCTGAAGTTGAAGGAAGATATGCAGAGGCTTGATAGTAAACTTGTTAAATCACAAATAGTATAGAGGAATAAGTGGAACATATAAGGCAGTATTACATTTGAGATGGCACTATAGTATACATTTAAAAATAGCTTGGAGTTACTGATTAAACAGAGAAATCACTGTTGATCAGTGGAAAAACATATGTTTTATCCTGAGATATGCAACTAATTTAAAATTTAGCATTTTTGCATATGGAAATGTTTACATAGCTTTCTACACTCCTTTGAGACTTGAAACACTGTTAAGCGGCATATCTTGGAGATGTGGTTCAGAAAAAAGGCTCCTGGGATTGCACATATTGGGATTGTATGGAGTTACATTAGAGCAAAAATGAATTAAATACTATATTCTAGGTCTTATACTTGGAGAAGAATTTTACCTCGGTATAGAGATGTTTTTGCTGAGTTGTAAAATAATATGTTGTAAAGAAGTGGAAGCATAGATGGTGTTGTTATGGCTAAGAAGCCCATAACCAGAAAATGGAAAACCAAAGACAAACCATTAGTAAGAGAGGTAAAAAGATGATTAAAGAGATTAAGAAGTATGCAAATGAGAACTAATAAAGATCCAAAACCAAACTCCCTCATAAAATAATAATCTGTATGGGTTTTTGTAGAGGAAACTGGACTTAAAAGGGTTTGAGTTAGAAGAAAGCAGGTAAAGACTTACCTGTTTAATAAAGTAAAATATAATGTAAGCTGTAAAGTCATTGGTGTAGCCATTAAGATTTGTAATATAATGGTAATAAAATAATATCATCCATGGTTAATTCCTGATCTTCATATTCTGTTTGATTGTAAATAATTAATTTGTATGTTTAAATATTTTTGTTTAAGGAGCGATGTTAAATATCTGTGGAGATCAAGAATAGGTAAAATAACCCTTTGTGATAATATGGTTTTACAGGCTTAACAGTGGCAGTTTGTTGAAAGTTAAATATAGCACTGATTATATAACTAACTTCATGTCAAACAAATATGTAATTATAAAATGGTTGTATCAGCAATCACTGCCAAAATAAGATGTGGAATTGCGCAGTATATAAAATCTGAAAATGCTTTACACAATAACATTTTTCTCTTTAAAAATGTTGACTAGTTAAAGGGAATATTTAACACAAAGTGTAAAATGCATTTCTGATGAAAACTGGAGCATAATTCAGCAGCAGGCAGAAGGGTTATAAAGACAAATTAAAGAATGAGTAACCCTTGTAAAAATTACCAAAATTGTATAATGTTGGTCTGTCTTTCCTGCTAAATATAAGTGAAATTACAGTGCTGAGTGCAAGTAACATTAAAATTAAAGTACTGAGTGCAAATAACACAGTGCTGAGTGCAGATTTTAGGCCCTTACATTCAACTTATCTCTGGTGTGGTGTTTTGAGTCAATAATAATTGATAATTATTATTATCCCCTCCCTGCCCCCAATTCCCTCCCGCCCCCAGTACCTCTAAATTTATAGTACTATAGCCACTCCCCCACTTTCTAGATCCTATCTGCTTTCATCTGGGATAATTCCACCCACCCCCATTCTACTACCTACATTTTAATAGCACCTATTAGCTTTCATCTGGCATTCTCCCATCCCCCTTCCAGTACCTTTACCTCACCACTCTGTCTTCTGGTGTTGCATCACTAGGTAAAACAGTTCCTTAACTCACTAGCTGAATCACATATAATGATATACTCCTCTTTACTACCCCTCTTGTTCACACCATACCTCCTTACTTTGCATGAAAACCAGTTTCTCACAGGATTTCAGGTCCCAAAAGGCCATACTATCACCGCAGTTGTAAATCCTTCCACCTTCAACCATACTTACAGTACCAGATCCTATTCAACATCTTGTTCAGTCTATCATCTCAACCCCAGGCACATTAGCTCTAGATCCAAACACTACCACAAACTAATAAACAAATTCCTGAAGTTCTTCACCAAGTATAGACTCAACCTAATACTTGGTGGTGATATTCACCCCAACCCTGGCCCACTCACTTCAGATACACATACCCCCTCTACTTGTAATCTAAGCTACAAACCTACAATTAATAGGCCAACTAACTCTCTCGTAGTCTGTCATCTCAATATTAGAAGCATTAATAACAAGGTACATGAATTGCATGCACTTCTGGATGTCCACTCCCCTGAGATTCTCTGTTTATCTGAAACCTGGTTAAAACCTAACACTAAAGACAACTGGATACAACATACACAGGCTGGATCATGCTCCGAGGAAGGGGGGTGGGGTAGCTGTACTCTATAAATCTGAGTTGAATGTCACCATAGATGTAATACAACCTCCTCAGATTAATAACTCAGATTATTGCCGCCAAATTGCAACTTAATAAAAATAAATGCATTAATGTCATCTGTATGTACATTCCCCCAGGTAACAATATATCTACATTTGAAGATATCCTGCACTGGCTATCATGTCACTACCCCCAAGAAACCGTACTACTTGGAGACTTTAACATAGACTGGGGCACCTGTTCCTCAGAATCCCCAATCACACATATTAACCTGCATGCATTTACACAAATCATATTGACCCCTACCAGGATAGGTAAACCCAACCAAAAAGAAAGTATACTCGACTGGGTACTCATAAACAGTCACCCCCAACTGTACACCTCTGGTACCCTTCTTAATGGCCTAAGCGATCACCTTCTCACATATGTAATTAAGCACAAAACCATTAATTCCCAACAACCCTTACTCAGAAAGGTTAGAAACAATAAAAACTTTGACCCTGCCAAATTCCAACAAGAACTAAACTCATGTAATTGGTCTATTCTAAAACACCTCCCCTTAGATGAAGCAGTAGCATACTTAACATCAAATTCCTTGAGATCCTTGATTTGCATGCACCTGTTCATTCAAAGAGAACCAAGGCAAAAACTGCACCATGGCTTTCTATAGAGTCTAAACTCAAAATTACCCTTAGAAACAAAGCATGGGTTTTATGGCATTCTTCTAAAGACCCTCAAGATCACATTAAATACAGGCAATCCAGGAATGAAACCAAAAAATCAATTTTACAAGACAAAAAACAATACTACTGTAATTTACAGACAGTAAATCAAAATAACCCCCAGAAGTTTTGGGCAGGTTTAAATAATCTACTACATCCTGGACAAACTTCAACACCAATCCCTGCTACTACTATTGATAAAACTCCTGAAGATGTTTCTGATAGTTTTAACCAATTCTTTACTGATAACAGTTCAAGCCATAGCTAGCCAACTACCTCCTAGCTCCCCTGGTCCTGAAAGTAGCACCCCTAGAAACCTACTTGCTTTCAGCTTCCAACCAGTCGCCACTTCACTTATACGTACCTTGATCAAAAAATTAAAACCCACTACACTTTCTGCTGATCAACTCCCTGCCGAGTACCTACAAAAATCAGCTGATGCTATTGCTTACCCCATCTCAATACTAATCAATCAAACCATAGTAGAAGCTAAAATTCCCACCATCTGGAAAATATCCTATGTAACCCCACTTCACAAAGGAGGCAGCTCTACTGAATTCTCCAATTATAGGCCAATAGCTATACTCTCTCCACTTACAAAGATTATGGAAAAATGTATTCATAGACAACTCATGCACCACCTAATCCAAAATCGCCTTATGGCAGACACTCAGCATGGCTTCCGTCCTCATCACAGCACTACTTCAGCCCTCCTAGCCTTTACTAACACCATAAACCATAATTGCAGCAATAATTATATATCCTCAGCCCCCTTTTTGGATCTTTCCAAGGCATTCGATATGGTTGATCACCAACTTTTAATCCACACCCTGCAAGCATACTGTCTAGATACTGGAGCCCTCCAATGGTTTCAATCCTACCTGAATGGTCGACAGCAGGCTGTCCTCTGGCAGAACAAACTCTCTAACCTTCTACCTAACACCCTTGGAGTACCACAAGGCTCTATACTAGGGCCCTTGCTGTTCTCTATCTTCATTAACGACCTTTATACTGTCATCCCAAAAGGCAGCTGTATCCAATATGCTGATGACTCTGCTCTGATTTGCTCAGCCACATCTCCAGTAGAGTTATGGTCAGCTACCCAGACCACCTTTAATACAATAGAAAACTGGCTTTCTGAACATCGTCTGATCCTAAATCCCAAAAAAACTAAAATGCTGTTATTTTCACCAACACGTAGATCTACTGCTTTCACCTTTACCATAAAATCAAATGATGGCACAATAATCTCCCCTGACCCATCTACAAAACTATTAGGTGTCATTATAGACAATAATCTAAAATTTGACCTACATGTTAACCAAACTATCAAAACCATCAATAAAAAACTAGGGTCACTTTACAGAATAAAAGCCTTCCTAACTCCTCCAGCTAAAATTGCCATAGCTCGCTCTCACCTTCTTTCAACCCTTCTGTATGCATCCCCTCTACTCTCGAATTTAAACAAGACTGTCCTTAACAAACTCTCAATTTGCTACAACCACATTGCCAGGTTTGCCACTGGGCTGCCTTTTAGGACACATCATTGCATCAATCTAAATTAGCTTGATTGGCTTGAACTACCCAGCCTAATCTAGTATAACCAACTGATTATGGCCTATAAAATCCTCTATAATCCGGACAATACTCCTGCACTTAAAAATATTATCACCCCCTATAACAATCCTAGACCGCTTCGATCCTCTAACAAACTACTAATTCAGACTAGCAAAATTAATAACACAGCCGGTGATTCTCTATTTGCAAACTCTGTAAGTAGATCCTGGAACTCTCTTCCAGCTGATATTACCTTACTTTCCACCTTAGGTCAATTTAAAACTAGACTCAAACAACATTTGTCACTTAACTGGCTATGTCAATGTATCAAGCCTGGCTAACTCTCTCTAGAATGTGTAAAAACCTGTTAATCAGTTTACTGTGTAATTTAATTTAATCCTGACTTGTGCTCAGGATTAACTGTAACCTGTGGAACTTGTTTAACTTGCTTACTTATGTAATCTCTGTAAATAGTCTGTTTGTAATATGTAATGCTGGTATTATATAATGCTGTATCTGCTTACCCTTGGAGCTTTTCTCCCCGGGCCTCCACTGAAAATGGACATGCATCCAGTCGGACTATCCCGGTCAACAAATGTAAAATAAAATAAAATAAAATGTGGAGCATAGCTACTTGTTGGAAATGCCAGCACATTTGGCAAAATGTAGTCTTGTTTTTTATTGTTTGTATGCCTTTTAAATCATTTTAAATCATTTTAAATAACAACCACATTTTCTTTTTATTGTCTCTCCCTTTTAGTACACCAGATTTGCTTGCATGTGATGAAGCAGAGAGCTGCACGCAGGAAGGACGTCAGCTAGATGTCATCTATGAAAACAGCCAAACAGACGCAATGGATCCCAGCACATAGGAATACATTTACTGCTCTATGTTCCAGACACGTGAACAGATGAATGAAATGTTGCTTTTGCTTTACTCTGGAGCTTTGCCTGATGTGCTTTTGTACTGTCTTCCTCACAGAAACAGAAACTCAGCAAGTCAAGTTTACTGAATAGAAGACAACAGAGCCAAGCTGAGAGATTAGGTTTTCTAGTGGATTTATTCCATTGTACAAAAACTTATTTAAACCTAGACAGAAGTCAGTAAAATGCATGAGTCTTCATTCATAAAGAGCTAGAACGTGGCACCCTGTATACCAAGCAGAGTCACCACTTGCCATTTGGTTAGTGGCATGCGCCATTGATAACCGAAATATCTAACTTCTCAGAGGTTGACATCTTTTTTTTGTGGTACATGTGTATCCTTCAGTATTTGCATCCTGCTTATTCTCTGCAGGGTTTCTGTTAGCTAATGACTAGGCAGACATTGTTTGGGCACGCCAGTTGTACTGGGATGTTAGCAACATTTTAAGTTCATGGTGACCCAGCATCATGAACTGCTGATTTGATGTTTTCTTGTTTTCATTTAGTGCAGTTTGCAGGCATCTTTAGGATGTTGTACAGATTTCAATTTAATGTTCCTTCAACAATGCAGCAGTTGTTACTACATTTTCCTACAACCACAGTCTGAAGCACACATGGATGCATGGAAATATGTGCAGCTTGCATGAATATATACACATATATATGCAGCATAAATGGAAATGCACATTATGAACTATTCATGAATGAACAGTAATGCTTCTACTTGAGATTAAATTACCCAGGTTTGCTGTAAAAGCAGATATGTCAGGACTATTCATGAAATAAGTGAATGCATTTAAGAGTGAAGCCAAGATTGTAAAAAAAAAAATCGGATTTTTGTCACATGTCCTTGAGGACTGCATTGTTCATTATTATAATGTAATACTTGAATAAATAGGAATTACTGTAAGCTTTAAAAATTGAACTTGCATATAGCTGTAAGTCTGTGCATAGCTGAGTATAGATTTAATTCATTTTTTTTATAATTCCTTTGTTATAAATGTTCATTCTGTGTGCTAAATATTCTTTTACAGCCTAAGGATCCTTTAATGTAATTTGAGAAAAAAGTATTGTATATGTACTGGTCAGTGCACACAGTTTCTGCTTGCAAACTAAAGTGATAACACCAGACAGGATGGCTGTTCATAGTAGATCCATACACAAACTTGGGTTGAGAAGGAGAGCAAGGTAGTAACAAGCCTCTATAGCCATTATTTTGCTTCCATCTGTGGTAAGGCTATGGGAAGAATTATGTGGGGAAGCCTGCTTTAGTTCTTGAATGGTAGTGCTATTGTATATGTGCAACAAACATGGCTTCGTACAGTCGGGATTTGTGCCTGTCCATCTCAATCCAGTCTTATGAGAATGCACAAGGTGCAAAGTTTGATGCTAACCTCCACCCAAAGTCTGCATGGAGTTTCCATGTTTCTCTGGAGTTCCTTCCATGTCCCAAAAATGTTCAGGGTGTTTCCACCTCAAACTCTCCCAAGAATGAAGTTGTGGGCAGCAATACTGGCTCTAGATGGTGTCTGTTGATGAAAGAGCTGTATACACCAACCCCTCTAGGCATCACCTGTTGTTTGCAGTATCCTGTAGATAGAATACACATCACAGACTGCACACTGTGTCAGGTTTAGCCACTCTGTGTAAAAATTTGGCTCAAAGTAATTCTGTCATGTTGATTAATGTTGCCAAAAATGGGCATGGGTATCCGACTGTGGTAAGTGAGTTGAGAATCTGACCTACTCAGACGTGTACCAATTACCTGCGCTAATGGTGGGAGGGGTATTATATTATGTGCCTCTGTTTGCCGGTGTGTGCCTGCCATAAAGTTCATCAGCCCTGGGCCATCTAGAGTCCAGTTGCCAAGCTTGGGTTACTTGGGATAGCTTTGTTGAGCAAAAGCTGGATGTGAAACAATCAACCTGACAAAGATGAAGTAAGGATTGATGCACTTAATATAGGTTCACTGATGGGACGTAGCTTGGGTGTAGATGGCATGATGTTAAGAAGGAGTCTGGACATCTTGTGTATCCAGGAAACTAAATAGAAGGTCAGTGCAGCAAAGTCACTTGGGTCGGGATCCATTATCTACTACTCAGGGGTAAAACAGCCTAGAGTGAAGGATGTCATCAGAATCGGTCATACATGAGTCTAAGGGTAGGGCAGGATTCATAATCTCAGCCTATGCCCAACAGCAGGGTTATAATAGCAAGGAAAAGAGTGCATTCAGGCAGTAGTTTCAAGACCTTCTATATAAAGCAGAACTGCATAAGTTGGTGTTGAGGGGGACCTGCATACTCATATCTGGACAGACAGAACAGGATATGAGGACTGCCTGGGTCCACATAGGGTGGGAAGCAGGAATAAAGGATGAGAGTAACTTCAAAACTTCTGTCTGCCAAATGGTTTAATGGGTGACCAACATATGGTTCAGCAAGAAAGACGTTCACAAGATCACATACAACAGTGGCCAACTTACAACTCAGATGGACTTCCTTATAGTAACGAAAGGGTAATGGGGTAGAATTAACAATTGCAAAGTCCCTTAGTGGAACAATTTGCCCAGAGCATAAACCATTGGAAGCCACAATCAGCTGCAGCAGTGGCCAGACAAGGCTCCAAGGTCAATAGAGATTAGGATGAAGACCTGGAAGTTGACCAGAGTGAAAACACAAAAGTTCATGGAAATACACAGGGCCATAACACCTCAGGAAGAACATAAAATAGGTGAAGTTGAAGAAGAATGTCAGCCCCTCAAAGCAGCATTTATGAGAACTATAAAATTATATGTGGCTGAGTCTGCAATGGCAATGAGGTACATAAGAAAAGCTGATGGTGGAATTGAGAAGTGGCTGACCAAGTTCTCTGAGATTGCAAATTGGGAGCAATCATTGAGTTCCTAACATTGTTAATATACTGCAGGCAGGATTAAAGCAGACAAATGATTGGTGCCAAAGCCATGGGTTAAAGCTAAATGCAAAAAAAAAAAAAAAAACATTATTATTCCAATTGGGAAAGGTGACATCCCTGCTAATTACATTATAGACATCACCCTCTTAGGTGTAGACTCAATGGTATGTGATATGGGTACTCAGGTTGATAGCAATATGAACTTTGACCACCACATATCCATAGTAGTAATGAAATCCTTCTATGTGGAACATCTTATGAGTAAAGACATCACATCTAGGTCTAAGGATATTATAATTCCTTTATACTCCACTCTCATCAGACCAATAGAGTACAATGCTTCTCTCTGCAGGAACCTCACCAGACCCTTACAACAATTGCAGAGACCACAGCGTTTCTTACCAAGAAACTACAGGGTACACAAAACAAGTCTTGCATGGAAAGACTGAAATCCCTGTCATTGTATTCTGTCTCCTACAGGTTGCTAAGGGGTGACCTGTGCCTAGCTTACAAGGCAGTCTCTGACCTGGTCCTGATTGAAATGCTACACATTCATAAATCAAACTGCAGGATGGTCAGTCGCTCCAGGGATCTTAACCTAGCCTCTGACATGAACAAGTCATGCTGGAGAGATAGATACATCTCCAAGAGACTGCCACTTCTCTGAAACAAACTTCCAAGTCACATGAAACAGACCCCCTTCCCTGACCCTCTTCAGGCACAACCTAGATCAATTGATGGGTGACCTCAGATTCACACCTGGGATGGTGACCATGTCCCTCCTGGATAGAGGATGTTGGTATTAACTGCCATAGACCCTTACCTCTGCAAACATCACTCACCTAACCACCAACAGTTGGGACAATTCTCGATAAATATGTCTAGGCTTGTAAGGGCTCTAGGGCCGTTAGCCTAGTAACCTCCCATGAACCTGTGAAAAATTAAATGCAGTAAAAAAGTGGAAGATAGAAAATACTGACCAGGATAAGAAGAAATACTGGTTGGCTAACAAAGAGGCTAAGAGAGCAGTCATAGTAGCAAAGAACAAAGAATCAGAGGTACTCTACCAGCTTCCAGAAAGTTACTCCGCAAATGGCACAAAGAAACTCTTATCAGGTTGCAAGATAAAGGCAAAGACAGAAGGTGGACATCAGACATCTTTCAAAAAGGATGCCAGCAGCAACTTGTTCACTTGTCCACAGGACATCAAGGGCAGATGGAAAGAGTACTTCTAGCTGCTTCTGAATGAAGAAAACCCCACAAAAGCTGTACTGCTCCAGATCAAATCTGTGACTACTAAAAACAAAAACCTGATGTAATGTTATCATGACTCTTTCCCTTAGCAAGGACAAGTCTGACAAATCTGGCATATTTCTGTTTGCCTTTTTCTTAGAAGCTTTGATGGTTGCATTTTGCTGTTTAGAAGTAGCATTGAGAAAGACACTGGGGGCATTGATCTCACCCTTTGTACCAATGATAATATGCAAAGGAATCAGTTATGTAGCTTGTAGCTGAGCATTTCTTCAGTATTATCATCATCAATCCCTTTTTTCTCCATTTTGCACATAGGTTCAGGGTCTTGTGTCAACTATCATCATCTCTCTCAATTCAGTGCTACTCTCCTACCTTCTTCAACAGTCATACCTGACTGTCATATCTTCTCTCACACAATCCATCTAGCCCTTTGTTGGATAACCTCAGTTCCTCTTGCCGTCTTCCTGTCTCTCCAAAATCATCTTCACCAGATTGTCTTTTGCTTTTCTACATGGTCAGACTACTGTAATCTGTTCTGGTTGCCCTTCTCTGCAATTGGAACTACTTTGGCTGTTGCTCTGATGTCCTGTTTTCTTCATCTGTCTCACAGTGAGCCTCCATCAACTCATCTCAAGCACTTCATCTCCATTACATCTAGCTTTCTCAACTGCACTGCATTTAATGACCAGGTTTCTATACCATGCAGTAGTATGGGTCGCACCACTGTTTTGTGCACCTTACTTTTCAGCCCTTTGGCACTGGTGTGTAAAACAGAGGTGTGACCAGTACTACATTCTGGTACCAAAACCAGGGCAATAAAGAGCACCTCATTGCCCCTCTTCAAGAGAAATCTTGATGAGTGAATGGGAAATGGAAAATTGACCCCGAGGGTCACTGCAGTGGCTCTACTCGACAGACGCACTGGGATCTAATGTTAGGTGGCACGATTCCAGGGTAATCCTATGAGCTAGGCTTGTAAAGGCTCCAGGGTCATTAGCCTAGTACACACCTATGAAACTATGAGCAATTGAAGCTGCAGGTAATAGAGATTAAGTGCATGAGATGGTTGGTAGGATGCACACTGTGGAACAGACAAAGAAATTATATTGTCATTCTATGAACAATAAATCACAGTCTCATTTGATCTGATCCCTCACATTTCTGTACAGTTTGAATGCTATCTTCAACTAGCTATTGGATTATGCATATCTAGAACTTGACATGTTTAAATTAACATGATCTGAAAAATTTTTAAACCTTCAGCACAAAATTGCACACCATTCTTAACATCACCAGTATTCCACACACTGGTTCATAAGTGAATACTAAACTAACTGCCCTGAAGGGTCATTTTTAAGCCCAGCCAGTAACCCAAGGTTAGATTGAAACCCTGTACCTTGTGCCTATGAGCTGAAGACTTTAACCATTATACCAAACCCTCTTTGCACGCACTGACATATGCAGATTAATATTTTTTTATTGCAAATAAAGATCATCAACAGGAACAGCAAAGCATCTTACAAAGTACCAAATGTCATGATGATATCTTTAACCATTTACAAAAAGCTTATTACTGTTCATAATTGAAGCTATATAACTACTACTACAGCAGCAATGATGAGCCAGATCAGTGAGGTTTTAAAGTGGTACAAATATGTGGAGTAAGTAGACATGCCAATTAGAATTAGATGTGCTACTGAAAATGTTTTTCTGACTTTGGAAGTTGAACAGTGGTCAAAATTTAGAATTTGTCTACTATTGTTCCTAGAACTTTAATGAAAAACATTTTTATAGTTTGCCCATTTATTTTGTAATTATATATGTTTTAACCAAATCTTATGATGGTGCATTTACTGACATTAAGATGAGGTCATTACTACTACAACAAATATGTTTTTGGTGGGAAGCACTCAGTGTAGTCCCAGTCCATTTCTACAAATTGCATTATGTTGGAGCACATAGCTCAAGTCACGTTTAGAGATCACTACTGTTTCTACTATATTTGCTGAGAATTTAAATAATTTCTGTAATGTGCTATATTACTATGTTTGTTGGTTTGGAGGATGTCAGCAGTAAAAAAAGAAGTCTGTTTTTGTCTTACCTAAACTATGGATGGAATCCATTTTTACTTTTTCTGCATGACAGTGCTACAGAGAAGGAACAGGAACACTTTTTGTCCTTTCTCATCTGTTGTGTGATTATTGAATTAGTTTATTTAAATGTGTGTGTGTGTGTTTCAGGCTGTGTCCTTGTAAAATGCTATTTTATTAGCTTTTCCCTTATTATTCAGTGATACTCGATTTTCCCATTTTTTAATTTTTATTCTATCCTTAATTATTTATGGATTCAGTGGTTTGGGCTTTATTCATATAGAACATCTTATTTTTATTGTCAAATATTTTATTGAGCCAATTACATATCCAGTTTTCAGTAATCAGCACATTTGGATCTCTAGAGATTATTTCCCAATTTTATATATGAGAAAAATAGTGCAAAGAGTAGCCACAGTAAAGAGCCTTGTGGGAGAATGGTTGTAATCCCATTGGGGTGGATGGGTAATCCTGTCCATCCTGAAGTGTTATGCCATGTTGCACGATTGGCACCTCTGACTGAATTATTTTGGGAATAACTTTGAATGACTAATTTTTCAAGTTTTCCTTTGCACAGGATAATGCTAAATACCTTATCTAGGGCAGGATCCAAGATTCCCCGTTCAGCTGCACTAAACATTTGTCACTAATGGTGTCAGAAAAGTTACCAGCCATGGGTGCACAAATGGGCCAAATGGTTAATTTTAGTTGGGTCAATCCTTTTGCAAAAAATATGCATTGATGAATGTCCTTGTTTGTTTGAGTAGCCTTGCTTGGTGAACATTGCAAGATAGAAAAGTCATTGGGCATAAGGCCAGTAGCTAATTATGGCTAGAAAGCCATTTAATTGTGTTATCTATAAAAGTATTCATACATGCACAAATTTTATATACATGTATGTGTGTAAAATGTCAGTGCTTGAACTGTCAACAGTTTGAACACTAAAACATAAAAATATCATTGCATCCAAGCGATTTAGAAAACAAAACCTCTGAGATCTCAGTACAGAAAGGAAGGGGAAAATTCTCATTCTCCAGTGTGCTGTGATCTTGAACAACCAAATACCGGCAAAATTCATAAATTTGATTTTTGAACTATTTTGCTTGTATTTCAACCACTTAAACTTTTGATACTTTGGGCTCTGGAAAATAACACACACATATAGAGAGAGACACACACACCCCTATGAAAATTTATAGTCTTGCCAATGCATTTGTTCATTTTTTTGGAGGGAGTTATTAGAAGAAACTAAAGACTTCAATGAAAACACAGGCTGACTCAAGGAAGACATGTACATTTACATGAAAAACACCACACAATAAGTGACTTCCAAGATGACAGCACACTGACAGCTTAATTTCAACAGTCCCACTGTGAAAAAAGAAACTGAGAAATAGCTAGTAATTCTGCCAGCTTCAGTAAAATTCAGCTACTGGCTAGTGATTGCACCCAGCAAAGAAGAACTTTACAGAACCTGAAAGAAAATTGACAAGAAAAGGTGAAGAGAAAACACTGACTGGGAAGAATCCTGCAACTGTTCAGCAAAAAGCAGTTTAAGCTCCAGCTTTGGTACAAAAGACGACTTCCAGTCATTTAGAGGAAAAAAATAAATCAAGTGTACTCAGAGTTGATTAAAATAAATGAACCATTGAAGGAATATATTAACTGAAATAACAAAAATCTGGAGAAAATAGAATAATCTTTAATAGCTATTCAGATGAGCTGATAAAACTGAAAAAATCAGAGATTGGAATGAAGAAAAGGCTGTCTGAGAGACTTCTCAAGAAGAGCTGTTTCAAAAAATTGTAGAGTTCACTGAGAAAATCTGAGATTTTCTCCTGTAACAGGGAAACTGGCAGAAACAAACTGTATTAATTTTATAAAAGCACAAATAAGCAAATGTAATGGTATTCCACAGCAGGATTTGTTAATAGAAAAGACACATCAAGTGTATTCTCCAAACATTGCCTTGAGAAGGCAGCCAAGACCTATATTGGTAATGATACAATCAGACAAGTAGAAAGAGTTGATCTTGACACAGCTGTGGCACAAGGGCAAAGTAACAATTGGAGACAGTAAAGTGTTTGTGGAAAATGATCATTCACTGTACACCAGACAGAAGAGAAATAATATCCCAGCAATAAGGGAATGTCGAGAGGTAGATGTGAGATTCAAACTACTGTATCCAGCTGTCTTCAGAATTTTTTTCCTGGAAGATCAAAGACATTTTTGATGCAGAACAGGCAAGCACGAAAATGCAAAAGTTTATCAAACAAAACTAAGCCATCAAACAGAAGTGGACTCTGCTTCTTGTTCTTCTGATGTAAAGCTCATAGAAAGACATTGCCAGTGAAACCTTTACCAATGTGCCAAAGGAAAATGCTTGAGAGAGAGAGAGAAAATACAGAAGTTGACTAGAAGAATCATGAGTACCTTGGACTTGAACTAGATTCTGGTCTTGAGAGATGGAGATGAACAGGAAAAAGACCAGCAACACTGAAATTAGTGAATAAATGTGAGATTATCAAGCATCAGTCACATTTGTGAAATATGGCTTTACAAGGAGAATTGGCTGAGAAGGATTAGACTTTTGTTTACTTGTTAAACTTGGGCTGTAAAGAATGTACCCTACTTTGTCATTATAGCTTCATAGACTCATAGGTAGGTACTAGGCTATCTGCCCAAGGGCATTTATAAGCTTAGCCAGACTGTGTTGGCTTTCGCCGCCCCATTGATTAATTAACTGATCCTCTGTCAAGCAGAGCCAATGAAGTGATCCCAGGGGTGTATTTTCTGTTACCCATCCACGCGTCAAGGTTTCTCTTGAAGAGTGTTAGCGAAGGGCTCTGCCTAATGTAGTTTGGAATTTTGTTCCAAAGCATGGAGAGTCTCTGTGACAGGAATCTATCCCTCCAGCATGTTCTATTTATTGTTGTGGTGAGGTTTAGCTCATTAGAGCGTGTGGCTTGCAGTGACTTGGATTTCTTTAGGTGGAGCATGTCCATCAATTCTGAGTTGGACATGGCTTTGTAAGTCAGACAGTGATCACCTCTGAGTAAGCGATATGCCACTGAGTACAGCCGGAGTTTTTTCAGTCGGGCTGCATAGGACATATGTTTGAGGCCAGTAATCCTCTTGGTGAAGTACTTTTGTGGTCTTTCCAGCTGTTGGAAGTATCTTGTGAGGTACATCCCAAATGGGGCATTGTATTCTATGATTGATCTAATGAGTGACGAGTATAGGGGCACTATAACCTCTTTATTTCTAGATGTGAACCCTTAAGTAATTAGATGGCCACATAGAAGGATTTCCTAATTACTTTGGCAATATGATTGTCAAAGGAGAGATTACTATCTACCTGGGTCCCCAGATCTCTTATTACCTCTTCTGTATTAAGGGGGCTTCCACCTATGTGGTAATTTGTGGGTGTTTTGTTTTTCCCAAACAGGATGACTATGCATTTTTTGGAATCTAACTTGAGGCCATGACTTTGACACCAGGTGTCCATCTCAGTAAGGCCCTTTTGGAGGATGTCCATGTCATCTGGAGAGTCAATTATGGCTCCCAGTTTGCAGTCATCGGCGAACTTGGTTAGCCATAGTCCTCCTGTGTTTGCCTGTACCTCTGAGAAGTATATGCCAAACAGTAGGGGTCCCAGGACTGAGCCTTGCGGGACACCACTTGTGACTGGTTTAGACCTGGAGCCCGCTATTCTTACTGTGTGAGTTCCGTCTGTAAGCCATTTGGCAACCCATCTTGTGACATAGGGGTTTATGTTCAGGCTGGTAAGTTTTTCTGTAATACTCCAGTGGAGAATGGTATCTAAAGCTTTGGCGAGGTCAAGGTAGGCTGTGTGAACCACCTTTCCCTCATCTATGGCCTTGGTGACTGTCTCGAAGAAGTCAACCAGGTTTAGTAGGCATGATCTGCCCTTAACAAAGCCTAACTGGGTCAGGTCAAGTGTTTGGGAGGTTCCCAATGTCTTTGTTAATGAGTTCCATGATGATGCGCTCCATAGCCTTGCAGAGCAGGCTAGTCAGGCTTATGGGGCGATAGCTACCAGGGTCAGTTGTGGCCCCTCCTTTGTGGAGAGGAATAACCGTTGCTGTGCAGCATTCTATGGGCATGTAGCCTGTGGAGAGAGGTTGAACAGCATATTTAGGTGGGGGGTTAGTTCATTCTGTAGTTTGTGCAAGACACAGCCTGGGACACCATCTGGTCCCATTGACGCTGTGTTTTTGGCTTTTGAAAGGGCTGTTTTCACCTGTGTGTCTGTGATTTTTGGGACACTACACTTTTCTGGTATTGTTGTCGGCCCTTTTGGAGGTGAGAGGGGGGTGAAGTTTGCACTGAATCTATCTGCCAGGATGTTGGCAGTATCAGTAGGTTCAGTATATTTTCTGCTATTTTACACTAGTTCAGTGCATATCTGCGAGTTGCCACTTAGATTTTTAACATAGCTAAAGAAGGCTTTGTGGTTATCTTTTGAATCCTTGGCTATTTTTCTTTCGAAGTTAGCCTTGGATGATTTCATGAGGGACCTTAGTTTCTTACTGATACTGATCAGGGATGTCTTTCCTTTTTGGCATTTGCTTTTTTTCCTGAACTAGTTTCCTCCTTCTATTGTATAGCCTGTTTATGGCAGGGGTCCACCAAACTGGAGTCCTTCTCTTAGAGGAGTGAGTCTTGGTTTTGCTAGGGATGGCACGATCCATGCATCCGTGTAGGTGCTCATAGAGTGCATTTGTAAAGGTTTCTGCATCTTGGGCAGCATTATCCTTTAGCGTGGAGGCTGTGAAACATACCACCTCTGTCTTAAGTAAGGTGAAGTTTGCTTTAGAAAAGCTTTTTACTGTGGTTTCCTTAGTTGGGGGTGGTGGTGGGGTGTGGGTATCCAGAGTGATTAGTTTATGGTCTGATCTAACCAGTGACGGGTTGACCTCTGGTGTGGAACACCTATCACCCATGTTGGTGATGACCAGGTCCAATATGTTTTCACCTCTGGTAGGGGAGTTTACCAGTTGATCCAAGGCATTTGAGTTGATGAATTCCAGGAAGTGCTGGGCCTGGGAGTTTGTACTCAAGTAGTTTTCCCAGTGAATGGTAGGGTAATTGAAATCGCCCAATATCAGGGTGTTTGGTAGGACCTTCATGTTTTCCAGTGTCTCCAGAAAGGTGGAGTGGTGGTCCTGGGACATGGAGGGTAATCTATAGCAGGCCATAATTTACATTGCAGATTTGCCCGATGTTAGTTGCACATGGATGATCTCAGAGATGATATGCTGCACCACAAACCTGGAGGTGTGGGTATCCTTGATGAATATGGATACACCCCCTCCTTTTGTGTTTCGGTCTGTGTTCTGTGGCCGAAATGTGTGGTATGAGTTTTAGCCCAGTAGTGCTGGGGTGCTCTCTGGAGCCTTAAACCAGGTTTCAGTTACTGCATAGATGATGTTCTCCATACTGAGGAGTGCTTTGAGCATGTGCATTTTGAGATTTAAACTCCTGGCATTGAGTAGCATAATCCTCAGTTTTTTGTTAATTGTGCTGTTTACGGAGGTGGGTTTTACTTTTGAGCCTTGCCAAAAATAGGCACTATGGGGGCAGCAAGAGCCTTGGCCAGTATTCGAAAGCCTAAGGGTGACAGGTGCAAGCTGTCTCTTGCGAAGCAACATGGCTTGTCAAGCATGTCATCCCAGGCTGACAGACACTGGATCCCCTTTGAATGACACCAGAAGCTTAGCCAATTGTTGAAATTGATCATTTTTTCTTTATAGTGAGGTATCATTCTTGGTGAGGACAGGATGCTACTCAGGGTCAGGGTCATACCAGCCTGGGCTACATGATCAGAGAGCTTTTCCATGTCTCTTTTCATGTAGTCCAAGGAGGTACGTCTCAGGTCATTCACACCAACATGAACAATGACAGAGTCATATTTGTACTTGTTCTGGAGTGACCCGAGTGCTTGTGTTATGTGACGGATTCTAGCTCCGAACAGGCAGCTAACAGTAACCTTTTGCTTGTCCAGCCTAGTGAGTGGGACATCAGTGTGCCTGACTATAGAGTCACCTATTACTAGTGTGTTAGGTATGTTATTTCACCTTAAGGGCTGTGATTGTGCGGCACACTGATTTTGTGTTTTATGTGTTGTCTGGTTTGTGATGGGTAGTGCAGGTTGTTTGGGTGTCTGCTTTGGAGGTCTCTGATGCTTTTGCAGGTTTTTATTTAAAGCCTCCGAGTATAATTAATGTTTAGAGGAGCACTAAAAGGGGAAAAAATAACTTAAGTAAAACAATTTTTGTTCTTAACAGTACTTGTACAAACATTTTATGATATAAACTGCATGGTATATAGTAAAGCGGATTTTTGTAGTATGTAGTCCGGGTATATGCAGATGAAAGTGAGTCTTTTCAATGACTGTATGTGATAAAGATATTAAAGGCAAGTACTTATTTTAAGTTTCATGAAGTATAGGCATTACAATGTAGAAAGAGAAGAAAGGCTGAAGAAAAGCAAGTTTAAATTTATATGCTGTAATTGTGAGCTGTTGGGGTGAGGGATGATTTGTAAAAGTGCACTGATTATATTATATATTGAAGTGAGATGTTTTCTCATTTTTCCATAGGTGAATGCCTGGATTAATTCCCTTGGCTTAATCTAAAAACAAGTGTTTTCATTAAGCAAGTAAGTAAGAATTTATGGTGCACCATCCCCCCCCCCCTTCAGGTTCCTCTTGAGCAGTGTTATGTGAAACAGAGCACCTCTATGACACTGTTCAAGAGGAACCTGTATGAGTGGATGGGGCACTGTAAATTCTTACCGGGGATAGTACCTGCAACCCTCTTGGACATGGGCATTCATTACTAAATGCAATCTTGGGTATTCACTAGTACCATTACTGTATTGTGTTGAAACGGCTAGGCTTTAAATTACCTCTAGGTCAATAGCCTAGTAATCTCCTATGATCCTATAAAAATAAAACAGAATGACGAATGCCATGAAAAGTGCTAGGTTTCTTGAATATACCATGATATTGGCTTGTTTTTTCCCCTTTAGCAAAGGCAGTTGTATATTCTGTTCCTATGTTTCCATAGAGAAAAAATGTCTGCAGATGCAAGCAACTTGAGAGTTCTACATATTGTTTGCTGAGGGAAATATAACATTTGAAGGTGAAAGGGCAAAGCAGTTTAGTAAACAAATAAAGATTGAAATTATTGGAAGTGAATAAGAGCAGCTTCCTTGGCAGCCCTAATACTTCAGTGCATTTATCAGAACAGTGTATACTTTAGTTTTATTTAAAGATAGCGAGAACATTTTTTCATAAGGCTAAAAGTTAGTTTCTGGAAGTAAACCAAGAATGAATTCCAAAACCAAAATAACCACAATCCACGTGAAGGCAAGACAACACAGCGATGATAGCAACAAAAAAATAGCGTATACTCGTTTATTATCCGCTTTCGTAACAAACTTCCTCAGAATGAACACATGTAGCAAAACCTCTTTCTTAAATACTAGTACAAAGTCATGTGGTTAATTGAACAATTAAATTCAAAAAATAATAAACTTCCTAAAAACCTGTTAAAAACTTCTCTATTTTTAAAACACAAAAGACATCAATTAATTTTATTGTTTATTAGTTATCCCTGAACAAAGTGAGAATAAATTAAACCTCCAGCTTTGTTTACATTTAATTTTCGCTGTTTTAAGAAACACTTAATGTTAATGGTCTCATTGAGACCCGGGGCAGTATCAGATTTTAATTTTATCTGCCAATGTGTTTCTCTTTGCAGAAGATAGTTTTTGAAATCACCTTCCCTCAAGTCCTTCTGACCCACTTCTAAAACAGAAAATAAAAATTTACTGAAAGATGGACAAACTAATGAATGCTTAAAAAGGGCGTTCTTGTCATCTTTGGATTTTATAGAGTATAAATGCTCCCTAATTCGGGTTTTTAGCTCCCTAGTGGTCATCCCTATGTAGAACGCAGTGCAGGTTGAACATAAAGCAATGTAAATAACCCCACTGGTACTACAATTCACATAACCTGGGACCTCCAAAGTCCTGTTAAAAGTACTAACTGAAATATAGGGACCCATGGAAATGAAACGGCAGATGTTACATTGATTACAGGTATACATGCCTCTTTTGTGGGACACAAAATTAAAACACCTACCCTGTTGGTTTTCCAAAATCCGTTTTAAATTAAAACTATTTTTTTGGACAAACATAGGTTTTTCTCCCAGGGTATGGAAAATGTCCTTATTTCCTTTTATAATTCCCCAGTTTTTACTGATAATGTTTTGAATGTTCCGACAATCTGAGCTCATCTCCAAAGAACAAATTAAATTAGCATTCATTTCCTTGTCAGTATCATTCCTAAAAGAAAAATCCACATCATCAGTTTTCAAATTTAATAGTGGAAGGTATTTGTCATCCCTTTTAGACCAAATATCAGCCCTGGTGCAACCAAGGATAGATTCATCATAACCCCTGTTAAGAAATAAAGAGGTAATAAAGGCAAATTCCTGAGTCAAGTCCGCGTCTTTGGAAGTCATGCGGCTTGCTCGAATGAACTGCCCTCTGGGAATGTTGTTTATAATGTACTTGGGATGACCACTCCTGTAGTGTAGGTACCCATTATTAAATGTCATTTTCCGGTAAATACAACTGTGTAGTCTGTTTTCCCCAAAATCCCATTTAAGGGAGACATCCAAAAAATTGACATTCGACCCTTCCGTTCCAATAGTGAATTTTAAATAGTCTGAAAGGGAATTAATGTCAGTATAAAACTCATTAACAGTAGTGGTGTCCCCATTGATTATAAAAAATAGGTCGTCCATAAACCGACAGAAAAAACAAATGTTGTATTTACCAGCCAAAACAGGAAGGAATTGTTTTTCCCACCAAGACATGACCAGATTAGCAAATGCTGGTGCTGCTGAGGAACCCATGGCAACCCCTCTTTTTTGCCGATAATATGTCTTCCCAAAAAGAAAAAAGTTGTTCCCTAAGGTGACTTCTAATAACCTACATATAAGGGAAACCATGTCGTTAGTAAAATTGGAGCAAACTGATGGTTAGAAAATTCCGAATAGCTTCAACCCCTTCATGATGGGGAATACAAGTGAAAAGGGAAACAACATCAAGGGCAAACATGATCTGTTTGTTGGGGTTAAAACCACAAGTGGTGACAAAATGGTTAATTTTTTTAAGAAAATGCCAAGAATCCCAAATAAAGGAAGGTTGTGTGGAGACAACAGGCCCTAGGACTGCGTCAAGGAACAAAGCCAATCCTTCGGTAACTGAATGAGGGGCCGACACTATAGGCCTAAATGGCGGATTTAGGGTTGACTTATGAACCTTGGGAATCCCAAAAAGTACCCCTATCCTAGGTTGGTCGTTAGTACAAAATTCATATAGCTCAAAGCTTATTTCCCCATTCATAAGGGCGTCATATAGATATGACTGAATTAAACGATAACATCGCTTAATTTCAAATAATGAAATTATTTCATATTCTTCCCTGTTGTTTAACAGATCTAGCATACCCTTTACATAAGACTCCTTCCTCATAATAACTATGTTGTTCCCCTTATCACTTTTCATAAAACGGAATTCACCCGTCATGGATTGTAAATTTTTAATAGCCTGCCTCTCATCGCTTGTTAAATTACTCAATAAACTAGAGCCATGTCTCAATAAACAATTAACATCCTGAATGCATGTTTCCTCAAACACCTTTAAAGTGTGATGTAACTTAGGACAGTAAAGTGAAGGTTTAACAAAAGTACGTTCAGTTGTAGGTAAATCATGCAGTAAATAATGCAAGTTCAACTTTCGGGAATATTTCTTGATGTCAATAACAGTCCTCACATAGTTGGCCCTTGCTTGGGGAACAAAATTAAGCCCTAATTTTAAAACATCCAGTTCAGCATTACTAAAAACATAGTCAGTCAAATCTTCTGCAAAGAGAAACACATTGGCAGATAAAATTAAAATCTGATACTGCCCCGGGTCTCAATGAGACCATTAACATTAAGTGTTTTTTAAAACAGCGAAAATTAAATGTAAACAAAGCTGGAGGTTTAATTTATTCTCACTTTGTTCAGGGATAACTAACAAACAATAAAATTAAATGATGTCTTTTGTGTTTTTAAAAACAGAGAAGTTTTTAAGAGGTCTTTAGGAACTTTATTATTATTTTTTGAATTTAATTGTTTAATTAATCACATGACTTTGTACTAGTATTTAAGAAAGAGGTTTTGTACATGTGTTCATTCTGAGGAAGTTTGTTACGAAAGCGGATAATAAACGAGTATACGCTATTTTTTTGTTGCTATCATCGCTGTGTTGTCTTGCCTTCACGTGGATTGTGGTTATTTTAGTTTCTGGAAGTATCTAAGCTGTTTCTCACATCTGAGAGGGAAGTAGAGATAAGAAAATAACAGACCATAATCAGTGCAAGTCAAAGCACAGGCAGTAACATGTGCTCTAGCATGGTTAACCTTAATTTTAGGTTAGGTAATGCCTGTAGGTGCAGCTGCTGATTTGGGCCAATTACTCATAATATCAGGAGGGTTAAACCACATTTGTTGAAGATGTACATAGTTTTATGTGTTTGTTTTAAGTTAATATGATATGCGGGTGTTCTGCAAATGTAGTTGAGAGTTTTTATTAAAACAAAAAGTCTTGAAAAATGTGACAAGTTCAAATGGAGATGCCAAGAAACAGACTCCCCATCCACTTAAAACAGAGTTCATCCCTATCCATTTTCAAGCACAGCTTAGGTCTATGGATGGGAAATGGAAAATTTACCCCAGGACTGCCCCCCTACTACTAAATGACAGACGCAGATCCTACATGTTTTATCCCAGGTATGGGTCCAGTCAAATTATCTATGGTATGATCCCAATTATTCTCATTAGGGGTAATGTATAACTATTGACCACAGGATGGGTAAGGTCAATCTATTTCCAAATGCAATGTTGTTTCAAGCACAAACAAGTAAATTGACTAGACTTAAAATGGCCCACAAAGGCAGCTAGTCTACTACTTAGCTATGCACTGTATGAAAGATCAACTTGCCAAACATTAGTGTGTGCATGTAACATAAAAGTTGGAAATACACATTCAGAAAAGCTTTTGTGTGTTATTGGTGGGAATAATAACTTCTTATCATGATGGCTACACTATCCATATTATTTTGGAACATAACTGTCCTTACAGATATAGACAACGTAAGAGTATTGAACTATACTAAAAAATGCAGAGCACAAATAATGCTGTAGGAGGCATATTTGGAAATAAATGACCATGTGAATTTGATAAAGAAATTATTTCAGAATGGACATTCAGCAGTATATTAGGGACAAAGAAAATGTGGAGAAATTGTACTAATTGTTAGAGGAGCTCCAGTAGTGACAAAAGAGGGGGGAAAGATAATAAGGGCAGTTTTGTGGTAGTAAGGAGCTAGTGGCAATGGAGGAAATTACACTGGCATGTATTTATATTCCACCAAAAACTGCCATTATGGAGCTTAAGAAAATAGAGAATAATCAGCTTTCAGCAGGGAATATTAATTATAGGTAGGGACTAGAATATGATTTGCAACAATGAAGATGTATCTGGGTGACATAGAAGGGAAATAGAAGAAAAGAGGGTAGATTTCTTTATGAAAATATTTGGCATGGAAGATGTGAATTCAAAGAGAATTTACATATTATTTCCCAAGGTACAATAACTGGGTTATACTTGATAGAAATTATATTTACAGGAAATTTAATCTGTGGTGTCCATTTTCATTCTTCCTTAACGAATGGGTTCAGATCCAATCCAACTCAGCCACTTTTTTGTAGTCTAGGATTTGACTCTCAAGCTTCTCCCTTTACCCACAATGCCCCTGGTCACTGCTTTACCTCGGATCGAGTTTACTGCCTCTAAGCTGTGTTTGAAAAATGTAACATAACCATAACACTGATAGAAAAAAGATGTATTAGAACAGAACAGGTGCTAAGACAGGAATACTGGTTCCTGACAAACACCACCAGGACATTCCCAAAGTCAAGGAAGGGGGAAGGTGGGAGGGAAGTTGAGGAAAAATGAAAATAGACAACACATTTACAAAGTACATAACTTAAATATCTGATGATGTCATTTTCATTCATTCCTGATGGGAGAGTCGCCAGCTATAGTAACCTTTGGATGGCCCTCATAAAAGGATATTTCAGAGTATTGCAGAGCCAAATGCAGCTCTATTTCTTGAGATGATGTCCAATTTATAATGAGCCACAAAAGTATGAGCCTTAGACCAAGTGGCAGCTGCACAAATATCATCAATGGAAGCTCTGGACCAAAAAGCAGCTGATGCAGCCATTCACTTAGTTGAATGAGCTTTTGGTTGTCATGGCAAGGTCAAACCTTTTAAGGAATACACATGAGAAATACAATCCATTATCCATTTGGCTGTTGTAGTTTTTGAGACGCCTACCCAACTTGTTTTTGGCAAAGGAAATGAATGATCAGTGTTCTCAATTTTCTTCATTTTATGAAGATAAAAACAAAGTTGTCTATGTACAGCTAAAGAATGGAGCATGTATTCTCCTTTGTTCTCAGATTTAGGGAAGAAAACTGCAAACTGATGACTTGATTGATGTTAGCTTCTGACGCAACTTTGGGTAAGAGAGATGGATTTGTATGTAAGGCAACTCTGTCCTTATGGAAGATCAAGTAAGCCGGTTTTGAAGACAGTTTTTGGAGTTCAGAGGCTCACCTTGCTGAAGTTATGGCTATGAGAAAAAAATGTTTTCCAAGAAAGAAACTTGAGGTCCACTTTTGCAGAGGGTTCAAAGGTTAAAATTATCAGAGTCTGTAAAACTAAAGTAAGATCCAGAGGTGGTATAGAATCCTTAATAGGTGGCTTAAGTAAAAAAGTACCCTTAGGAAAAGTCTTGCACAGCTTCGATGATTCCAAAGGGGGAAAGTATTCTTTCCAACATAAAAATTCAAACTGACAGCCAGTTGAACTTTAATAGTAGAGAAAGTGGCCCTACCTTGAAAAAGAAATGTTAGAAATTCCTAAAACAGCAGGGATAGGAGCAGCAAAAGGATGCAAATCTCTCTGCTGAGCCCATAAGGAGAATCTCTTCCATTTACTTTTATAAATCATTCTTGTAAAAGGTTTCTGAGATGAAAACAACATTTTTTGAATGGAGAAGAAAGCCTGGAATATCATGCCATCATTGGGTTGGAGAAAACATGCAATCAATTTGAGGCCCAGAATATCTAGATGAATCAGGCCTTATGTGTGTGAAAGGGAGATCTGGAGTGTGGGGTCCGGTGTCCATGGAAGGCATATTATATGAGACAATAGGAAGAAAAAACAAATCTGCCAAGGCCAAAAGGGGGCGATGAAGATTACTTTGCTCTTCAACCTGAAAGCTTTCTGAAGAAACTTGGGAATTAGGGGTAGGGGAGGATAAGTATAAAGAAGACCGGAGGGCCAAATGTGGACTAGAGCATCTCTCATTGACTGTTCCTGAGGGGGATTAAGGCAGAGAACCTGCTGTACTTGTTGATTAGAGAGGCAAATAAGTTGCAGCATAGTTGACCCCACTGGTGAAAGATCATATTTGCCACTAACCGCTTGAGAGACCAATTATTAGGCATCAGAATAGTCCTGCTGAGCCTGTCTGCTAGCACATTTGATTTCTCTTGAATGTGCATCACTATCAGAAAGTGGTTGGATGAGATTGACCATTGCCAAACTCTCATTGCTTCTTGGCAAAGAGGGTAAGATCTGGTTCATCCCTGTTTGTTGATGTACCAAACCATTGATATATTGTCCATTTGAATAGCAATTGTCTCGAGAGGGAGACAGTTGTGGAAGGCATGCCACGCTAACAGGACCACTTTCATCTGCAGGGCATTTATATGCAATTTGGCCTTTACTGAGGCCCACATGCCTTTAACAATCCATCCCAAGTAATGCCCCCCAGCCCTAACTAGGAGGCATCCAGGGTCTATGTGGCATGGGGTAGAGGAAGAATAATTGGAGACCTTGCCAAATCACATTGGATTTGTATCCACCACACTAATGGGTCCTTAACATACCTTGGACAGTTTTATTGAAAATTGTCAGGGTTGGTGTAGAATGGAACATTGCACTTGTAAAGTCCACTGAAGAATCCTCATGTGAAAATGAGCTGTTGGTATCAATGTAATTGCAGCAGCCATTGATCCCAAAGCTCTTAAGACAGGTTTGGCTGTTGGACAAGGAAGAGATAGAACTTGATTGACCCGTAACCTTAGAGAGAATTCTGCTCTATGGTAAAAATGCTTGAAAATTCATTGTGTTTAGGCAAGCCCCTATAAACTCCAAGACTTGTACTGGCTGACATTTCGACATTGCAAGAATCATGGTGATGCCTAGAGAGTGAATCAGCTTTAGAAGATAGTCTCTGGCTGTTATCAATAGGTGCCTGGTTGATGCTGTCAGAAGCCAGTTGTCTAAATAAGGAAACACCCAGAATCCATGCAGTCTTTAGATGAGCTGCAACCACTGCTATACATCTGTTGAACACCCTGGGGGCTGTAGTGAGACCAAAGAGCAGGACTCTGAACTAATAATGACTGGCTCCCAGCCAGAGCCAAAGGAATCTTTGGGATCGTCTGTTAATTTTTATGTTATAGAACACATCCTTCAGATCTATAGAGCACATCCAGTCATCTTTCTGGAGCAACAGTAGAATGGACTGAACTGTGACCATCTGGAATTTGGAGTTCTTTATGAATTTGTTTAGGTAACTGAGATCCAGAATGCGTCTCAGGTCCCTATTTTCTGTGACACTAAAAAGAACCTTGAGTAAAAACCAGATCTTCTCTGGTGGTACCTCTTGGGTGACTTGCATTGAAGCTTTTGAATCTCGAGAGCTGCTTGCTCCCATTGATTGGGTGGAATATCAGGAACATTTTTTCTTATCCTTGATGAATTTTGCAAAAAGGGAATAAAATATCCTCTGAATATGATTCTTTGCACCCATGTGTCTTTTGGGATGGCTGCCCAGGCTTCTGGGTGCAAAGACAAGAATCTCCTGACTGTCTCCCAAGAAGAACAGTCAGGCAACCTTTTAGGAATAAGTATCCATAAAATGAGTAGTGGAACCTGGATTAAATCCAAAGTAAGTTATGTAGCAAGAAGATATCCAAAGGCCGGGGAATACAAAAACTCTTTATTAAAACAAAAAAATGGTAAGTGCTTTCATGGTAATCTGCTTCTTCAGACCATACTACAAACAAAAGGATCCAAACCTTAAATACAGTACTTAAACTAATCACAGATAAAACCAATTAAATAATTAGTGTAGTAAGTTTTTCTTCTTCAGTGCTGGTTTTAAAGAAACAGCACTGTTTAAACCAGGGGGCATATTAGCTCTAAATCAATAATCCATCTTAGTTCTGCATATTCAGTGTTGTTTGTCAGATCACCCTCCCTTGCACTTGCATAAACAATTTGTAAAACCAAAAACTTAAAGCAATGTGAATCACCTGCTACTTGTACATGTTTAGCTAATGCATTAGTCAATTTTAAATTATGAATGTCATTTAAATGTTCCATCACCCTCTCCTTTAAAGTTCTGTTACTCTTTCCAGTATAGAAACAGTCACAGGAGCAGCATTTTGCCAGGTCGACAATATTCTTAGTCAATCAGCATAAAAAGAGAATTCCAGTTGACACAATGTTCTGGGGTGCATTATAACACTTGGAGACCATACATATTTCCAAATTCTACAGAATCTACATGCAAATGTGCCCTTACATTCTGAAACAGGAAAAGGGACCTGTGTTTGTTTACAACATAATCTGCATTTCAAGGACTTACTATTCTTGAAAGTGAAATGGGGTTGTGTGCCCACTGCCTTACACACCTCTGGGTCTGTCAGTAGGATGGGCCAATTTCTTTTCACACTGTCACATATCCTACTTACATCACTAGAGTAGGTGAAGGTAACCCTGCTAGTATTCTTCAATCGATTTTCTTGACCTTTAGTTAACTGTTCACGCCTTTCTGAAAAATAAGGTCGTGTGTTAACACAGTCACTACTCTTTGTGTATACTATAACCCTCTCTGTATCGCCTATCCTATAACCTCTGTCCAATAAATCAACCCAATGCTTATCTAGTGCTTCCTCTAGGTCCTTATTCTCTGTATGTAACCTCATACATCTCATTACTTGATTCATAATTAGATTGCGCTGCACATGCCTTGGATGCATACTAGTATTATTATAGATTGTTTTTCCTAAATGGCTTCCTGTATGCACTAGTGGGTAAATGCCCAAGTTCACTCTTACTAATGGTATTATCTAAATAATCTATGCTAGTATATGAATAATGCATAGTGAATCTAAGAAAGGATGTCATACTTTCTAAGTAGTTTTTAAACTCAGAAAGCAGCTCACTCGGACTTTGCCATACAAAAATGCATTAGCTAAACGTACAAGAAGCAGCTGAATCACATTGCATTAAGTTTTAGGTTTTACAAATTGTTTATGCAAGTGCAAGGGAGGGTGATCTGACAAACAACACTGAATATGCAGAACTAAGATGGATTATTGATTTTAGAGTTAATATGCCCCCTGGTTTAAACAGTGCTGTTTCTTTAAAACCAGCACTGAAGAAGAAAAAATTACTACACTAATTATTTAATTGGTTTTATCTGTGATTGGTTTAACCGCTGTATTTAAGGTTTGTATCCTTTTGTTTGTAGTATGGTCTGAATAAGCAGATGACTGTGAAAGTGCTTACCATTTTTTGTTTTAATAAAGAGTTTTTGTATTCCTTGGCCTTTGGATATCTTCTTACTACACAACCTTTTAGGAATGCTGGAAGGGTCTGTCAGATAAAGAATCTCAAGACCCTTGATTTTGTTGTCCCCCTCTGCCACATGGGCAGCATCTTTCATTATAAATATTTCCCCCTCTGCTTCTTGGAGGGTATTCTCCTCATGAATCTTGAAAAGGGCCTTGAGATCTCCAAAACCACATCTTCTTACCACTGCCTGATTCCTGGAGAAGGATCTGCAGGGTGGAAAAATGAATTCCTGTCGCAGATAAGGTCTTTCATTATGAGAAAGTGTCTCTTTAAAGGTAGTACCAAAGAGGGAGGATCCATCAAAACAAACTTTGATGAATGATGCTTTAAAGGGCTTCACAAAGTTGTACAAGTGCATCCAAGCATGCCTTCTAATGGATATGCCTGTACCCACAGCCCATGAGGAACCTTCTGCCATGTGAGATATTAACCTTATGTATGCATTTCATATGGATTATAGGTTGGCCGGTCACAAACGATATGCTTTTTGTCTCCTCCGCCGATAGGACCCATGGGTAGAGTTTGAGTTCCTTGACTAATTCCCTCTGTAACCTAGTAAAATGTGCCAGGTAATTCAGCTATCATAAAGCAAAGGCCGCTGATGCATATACTCATTTCCCATATCTGTCCAAGGACCTAGATTCTCTGTTAGGTAATGGAACATTGAGCTCTTTTTTGCTAGCTCCTTTTTCATGGCTGTAGCAACAACCATGGCATCTACAGGAATACCTTAGGGCCAATGTTGTTTGTGTAGTGGTGCAGTGAGGATCTTGTCTGGGCATTTAGGGATGGGCTTTATGGAATCTGGCTCCTTCCATGCTCGGAGGAAGACAAGATCAACAAACTCATCTGCCTGGGCGGTGGTTACCCAAGATGTAGATGGGCCAGACCCAAAAGCTTCCAGAAACACTGATTCCTCCTGAGAAGAGTTTTGGGAAGACCATCCACCTTTTGGTGCAGGATTTTGAAAATGTCTCCAAATGAGACACCTTCTGGTGGAGATCTAAGGGACCCTTCTTCATCAAAATCAGTCTCTTCTGACAATGATTCCTAGGGGGAAACTAAATGCCTTTTTTTGCATTGTTTCTTCCAAGGAAACTCCTCAGAGGATATTCTGGATTGGAGTTGGAAGAAAGGGGAAGCTCCTGGGCATGGACTGCCTGGAAGCTGTTAAGGTTTGGTTGTCCCTGTGGAGTAAGATGATGAGACATATCCACTGGAATGATGGGAATAGGATCCGAAGAGGTGATAGTCCAAGGACACCCTGGGCAGGAGAAAACCCTTTCCACTATCTCGAAGGCAGAAGATCCTGGAAAAGTAGAAATCATCCTCCATAGATCCAAAGCTCCAAGATCAGCCAATCTTCCACTCCCCCCAGGTTATGCCCCTGAGGAGGAACTCGGACCCGAGCTATCTAATGCCGATGCACCAAGGGAAAGCAACAGCACCAAAACCCTCTGAGTCAAAGTCATCCCCTTGGACCCAATGCCGATGCTTTAGCTGGGTGACTCATTCTGCTCTGAAATACTTGCAGCTGAACAGATTGCAGAAGGGGTTGGAGTTGAAGAAGTTAACATTCTCGAATCCAACACCTCAACTCTTTGGATCTGACAGCTCTGAAACTACAGGTTGTATTGGATAAGGAATCACTAAAGGGTGTGCAGGTTGCAAACTCACAGATCCAATTGGGGAATGGAGCCTGAATGACCCCCATCTGTATCTGAGCTCTAAGAAACTTTCTCATCATCCTATCCACATCATATTCTGAAAGACTCTGGAAAGACCTGATGGAGGATGAAAAGTCTTTCTAAGAGTCTCCGGCAAGAAAGGGGACTTCAATTTTGGAGAAACTGGCTCTGGAAAGAAGTGAGGAGACCTGCTTGGACATGTAACCAGATCTGACAATGCTGGATCCTAAACTTTTTAAGCCTTGGTGGTAGTAGAGTCCAAAAAATCAGATCTGAGTCCTTTTTTATTTTAGAAGGTAGCTCCAAACATGAAGCTGAAGAAGGAGATCAGACATAGGAGCATTTCTGAGACACCCTGGGCTCTGAACTTCTTTGGCTTCTTGAGGGGGGTTGATTCCCTGAAGGAGAAGGAACTGCAGATGAAGATGCAGGCAACATACTCTGCACCTATCACTTATAGCCCTGGCATTGAAACCTGCACAGATTTTATAAGAAATCTTAAGGTGAGCCGGGCCTAAACAATAGATGCGCACTCCTTGTGGGCATCAGAATTAGGTAACTTATGCCCACAGGAAGTGCATTTCTTAAAACCGGTAAGTTTGTTTGCCATGCCAGAAAAACCTCTGGAACAACTAAACAAAAAACACAGTTATATAGAATTTTTTTTTTTTTTTTTACAGAAGGGAAAAATGTTATCACCGATGGTAGAAATAAGTCTGCACCAGTAGTTGGAAAAGTTCTTCTGGAACGTTAAAGTAGATCTAAGGTAAAGAGAGGAAAAGAGTAAGGAAAGAAGAGATTTAGTAACAAAAAACTCCAAAATATATAACTCACAGTAAGCTCCCAGCTCGACAGTGCAAAATCCCAAACGATTGCTAAAGCGGCAAATGAGATCTGAGGTGAAGCGGTGATCAGGGGCATCATGGGTAAAGGGAGGAGCTTGAGAGTCGAATCCTAGACTGCAAAAAAAAGTGGGCGAGTCAGAGCCAAGGACTGAATCCAAACCCAATTGTTGAGCAATGAATGAAAATGACAACAGATAATGTGTATTTAATTGAAAGCTTTTACACACACACGATAATCACCATTAAAATCTAAGGAAAAAATGCAAGATAATGAAGTAAAAGAAAAGACAATGACACTTTCCCACTTAGCTGTTAAAAAGAGAGGAATTTAAGGACTGGGTAGTGGAAATTATTTGAGAGTTATTAAGGAAAACATAAATTTTTTCAGAAGTTATAGCTAGTAAGTAGGACAAAATGAAAATGGAGTTTAAAAAAAAGGGTAGTAATAAACGAAACCGATATGGTTAAGAGGTAACAAGAATTATTTAGAAGGGTAGACAAAGGCTGAAGTATTGCAGAATCACACAGAACAAGAAGAGGCACAACTGCAGAGTGCTAAAGAGAAACTAAAGGAGTATCTGGATAAGATGCATGAGCTTAGAAAGATAACTGCAGAGCACAACAATATTTAGCAAAAATCTACTTAAGCTACAAAGGTAGAAAGGGTCATCACCAAACTTGGGGACTGTATAACAAGAAGAAAAATTAATCAGAGATGCTGTTGAGGTATTAGAGATATTTTGGAACTTTTATGAAAATTTGTATAAAGCAGAAAAGTGTGGAAATCAAAAAAAGAGCACAAATAGAAATATTTATGGAAGACTTAAGTATGCCAAGGTTAGGGGTAGAGGAGGCTCAACAATTAACAGTCCAGATAAGAGAAAATAAGATACAAATGATGGCATATAAGCAATCTGCAGGAAAGTCTCCAGGAACAGATGGTATTCCTGTGGAAGTTAGAAGGGAAGAAAGTGATAAAGATCTGCAAGGTTTTGTTTAACAATATGTTAAAACGAGGGAAAGCACCAATATCTTTGTAGAAAGATATGGTGGCTGCAATACCTACAACTGGTAAACACCCATCAGACCTAGCTTCATATAGACCAATTTCAATTTTAAACCATGATTATAAAGTGTTTATACTAGCTAAAAGAATGGCAAAGGTATTCCCAAAATTGATAGATAAGGTTCATTGTTGTTTTGCGGAGGGGAGGCAAACATTTGACAGCATTAATAGAACAATGATGTTCCAGAGGGAAGTCGAATGTAAGAAAATACCATTGTTGTTGGTAGATCTTGATGCTGAGAAAGCATTCAACAGTGTAAAGTAGGATATTATGAGTAGAGCAGTGGAATTATGTGCACTCCCTGATACAAATAATAAGGTTAATTAAGAGGATATATGAGGAATCAGAGGTAAGAATTAAAGTGGGTGGGTTCCTCTCTTATAAGTTGTCTGAGCAAAAGGACCAGGCAGGGGTGTCTTTTTCCCTTTAGTTATATGCTTTATATTTACAGCCATTTGGCAAATAAAATAACAAACTCAGAAATTCAAGGACATAATTGGTATGGTAATCAAGAAAATTTGGCTTTACCTGCAAACATCATTATTTTGTGCCTAGTAAATTCAAAAAATGATATCTCAGTGTTATGGAGCATTTTGAGACAGTTTCAAGTCTTTTCAGGATTTAAAATTGATGAAGATAAAATAAAGGATATAGCCATAAATTATGTACTTACATGTAAATTGGTTCAGCAATGTCCATATTTATGAGTACACACTAAGATGAAGTATTTAGGAGTTTGGATTAAAAAGGCTTCTGTGATGGCATCTAAGAATATGTGTGAAGAGACAAATGATAATTACAAAACCTGAGAAACTGGTAGCTCTTGTTTATGGATAGTAAGATACAAATAGTGAAAACATTTCAAAATGTTTGTAGTCCCTTTAGCTTTATATATAGTTCAGGCATATTTTATCAACCAGAGGAGAAGTTGTAGACAATTATTAATAGACAGCAAATGTTAAGTGAGATAGTCTGATCCAACAGAAACAAGGTGGTTTTGGATTACCCTATCTGAATGAATATTTTACAGCTACACAATTAAGGCTCATATACATAGTAGGTTCATAGGTAGTTACTAGGCTATTGGCCCCAGGGCATAATTAAGCCTAGCCAAAAATTTTGTGCTATAGCCTCCCTCCCAAGTGGTTTAGTTACCTGCACCCCTGTCGAGCAGGGCCACAGAAGTGATTCCCAGGGTGAATTTCCTGTTTCCCATCCACTCATCAAGATTTCTCTTGAAGAGTGCCAACGAGGTGCTCTGCCTCACATATATGGGGACCTTATTCCAGAGCAAGGGGAGTCTCTGGGACACGAACATGTCCTGTTTATTGATGACGTCAGGTTTATGTCCCTTGAGTGTGTAGCTCTGGTGGATTGGGTTTTCCCTTAGGTGGAGCATTTCTAGCAATTCAGGGTTTGACATAGCCTTGTATGTCAGGCAGAGATCACCTCTGAGTAGCCGGTACGCGACCGAATACAGTCTGAGTGTTTTAGCCTCATGGCATAGGGCATCTGTTTAAGGTCCATTATACACTTTGTGAGGTACTTTTGTGGCCTCTCCAGTTGTTGCAGATGTCTTGTTAGGTACATCCCAAACATGGCATTATATTCAACAATGGGTCTAATGAGTGATGAGTAAAGGGAGGCAATAACTTCCTTATTCCTAGATGCAAACCCCTTTGTGATAAGGTGGGCCATGTAGAAGGATTTTCTAACCACTTTAGCAATGTGGTTATCGAAGGAGAGGTTACTATCCACCTGGGTCCCTTGGTCTCTTATCACACTCTCTGTGATAGCTGCTACCTATGTTGTAGTTCATGGGTACTTGGTTTTTCCCAAAGGGGATAATGCACTTCTTGGCATTTAGTTTGAGGTCATGGCTTTGGCACCATGTATCTGTAAGACCCTTTTGAAGGATGTCTATGTCAGTAGGAGTCTCAATTATGGCTCCCAGTTTGCAGTCGTCTGCGAATTTTGTTAGCCATAGTCCCTCCATGTTTGCTTCTACTTCAGAGAAATAGATACCGAACAGGAGGGGTCCTAAGACTGAGCCCTGTGGTACACCACTAGTCACAGGTTTGGAGTCTATTCTGGCATTTCCTATTCTCACTGAATGGGTTCTATCCATGAGCTAGTTTGCATCCCATCTTGTTACGTAGGGGTTTATATTTAGGTTGGTGAGTTTGTCTATAATTCCCAAGTGGGGAATGGTATTGAAGGCCTTTGCAAGATCAAGGTATGCTGTGCGAACCACCTTTCCCTCATCTATTACTTTAGTGACCATTTCGAAGAAGTCAACCAGATTTAAGAGACATGACCTTCCCTTCACGAACCCAAACTGGGTGGGGTCCAGGGTTTGTAGGTTCCCAATGTCGTTGTTTGTGTTCCATGATGATGCGCTCCATTGGCCTTGCAGACGAGACTCATCGGGCTGATGGGGAGGTAATTCCCGGGGTCAGTGGTTGCACCTCCTTTGTGGAGTGGGATGACTGTTGCCATGCGCCACTCTGTGGGCACATAGCCTGAGGTGAGGCTGTGGTTAAACATGGTATTAAGGTGAGGGGTTAATTCATTTTGGAGCTCATGTAGCACGCAGCCTGGGATGCTGTGTTTCTTGCCTTGGAGAGTGCTCTTTTCACCTGGGTATCTGTAATTTTAGGGGCAGCACAATCTTCTGATATGGATATGAGCCCTTTGGAGGGAGAGGGTGGAGTGAAGTTTGCACTGAACCTCTCTGCCAATATATTGGAGATATCAGTGAGTTCTGTGAATTTTGAACCATTATGCTGTAGCTCAGAGCAGAACTGAGCATTACTATTAAGGTTTTTGACATAGCTAAAAAAATGCTTTGTGATTGTCTTTGGTGTCTGTTACGATTTTTCTTTCAAAGCTCGCCTTAGAGTTTTTTTATGAGAGTTCTTAGTTTTTTGCTAAGGTTGGTCAGGGAGCCCCTCCATTCCTGGGTTTTTACTTTTTTTTTTTTTTTTTTTTTTTTTTTGCAGTAATTTCTTCCTTCTATTATAGAGCTTGTTTATGGCTGGGGTCCACCAGACTGGTTTCCTCCTTTTCGAGGAGTGGGTCTTGGTCTTGTTCGGGATAGCACGGTCCATGCACTCATGTAGGTGCTTGTAGAGTGCTTTTGTGTAGGATATAGCAGATTCAGTCATATTGACATTCTGCATTTGAGTAACAAAGTTTGCCACCTCTGTCTTGAGTAGCATAAAATTCACTTTGGAGAAGATTTTCACCATGGTTTCTTTTGGGATGGAGGATGGGGGTGGTATGTGGATATCTAGGGTGATGAGTTTATGGTCTGAACTGACTAATGAGGAATTTACCACAGGTGTGGAGCATTTGTCCCCCATGTTGGTGATGACCAGGTCCAGTATATTTATACCTCTTGTGGGGATGTTTACAAGCTGGTCCAGAACATTGGAGTTAATGTACTCCACGAAGCTCTGAGCAAAGGTGTTAGTACTTTCATAGTTTTCCCAATTGATGTTTGGGTAATTGAAAATCACCTAGTATAAGGGTGTTTGGTTGGACTTTCATGTTTTCCAACACCTTGAGGAAAACAGAGTGAGTGTCCTGGGGCAGGGAAGGTGATCTGTAGCAAGCTACAATCTGTATTGCAGTTTTGAAATTCAAGAAATAAGGAGAGAGTGGGATTTTGGATGTATAAAAATAGCCACACATATATTGTAGTCATAAAGTAGCAGGAAGTGTTCTCAGAACTAAGCTGACATGAGAATGGAGAAAGGTGATTTTGCTGATAGGGAAAATTGCAAGTAGGGGTACAGAGAATAGGCAAGAGGAGGCTGGAATTTACTGGAGAAAACTGACAAAAGAACTAAAGTATTGGGAGCAAATAAGTAGAGAGGGAGAGGTAATAGCATGGGATGAGGCCAGTAAGACATTTGGACTGCGGGCTCGACACTGCTTCCCCTACCAGGTACAGATATCACTGTATAGGCAAATAGAAAGGGACAGGAGAATCCTAAATGAAAGACTTGCTCTAGTACGACTTTTTGAGTAAAGAACAGAAGCTGCTGTTGAAGAAGAGATATGAGCAGGGCACGTAAAATATCACACGGTAGCTGTGGCAATAACAGGAGCGTAGAAAAGATCAGGAAGACACACTGGAAAGCAGTTTGCAAGGGAACAATGGAAGCACATATGTATGGCTTTAAAGGTAATCGTCACCAAATGGAATACACTGGAAACTACCACATCCTCTTATCACATCAACATGGATTCTTCTTATAATCAGATGCTGTGACAACTCCTCACACAATATCGGACTGTGTCATACAAAACATGAGCGAATGTCTTCTAACAAGCTCATTATTCTTCAGTCGTAATAATGCCTGTCGCCTAGTAGGCCCTAATCTCTTACGGCTCATTCATTAAATCTGGAGTGAAGGAAGAATCAGTATCTTGATTCAAAGACTTAAGCATCGGACACTACAAAGCACAAGTCAGATTCACTACATAGGGTTGCCGAGGGTAGGGTTGTCTCTATAGTAGAATGTTTTGCTAAATACCCCTTGGAATTGCCTCTTCTTAAACTGAGCCATTATCTTCCTTCATAGAGCAGCTAACCTACACTAGCATTTACACCCACCCATGCTGTATTTGTGGCCGACTTTGAAAGCCCAGTAAGGCACGCAAGGTCCCAAGCGTGACTACTTCCACAAGACTCCACTTATTCTAACTTACACTAGCATTTTGGGTCCATTCTCCACCCCCTCATACTGTGTTTTTGGTCAACTTTGAAAACTTCCAGCAAGGCAAGCAAGGTCCAGAGCATGACTGCTTCCTCAAGAGTCCATGTGTTGTATGTCTCTCTAAGTACAATGGTAAAACTTATTTGAGCTCTGGAATTAAATGAGGTAGGCCAGAAGTGTGCGCACTAACTAGGTTGCTACACCAAGACCTACCCCGATTCTCTGTCTCATATACTTCAAAGCTCATATCTTCCTAAGCATTTTTACAGTCACAAAGTTATTATCTGTTTCTACTGTATACATACCAATGCTCTGCACATGACTTTGTAACTAGAAAAGCCCTCTCAATACCCATCTATTGCTCTCTTGCTTTAAATGTTACTAATTTAGGCTTCTCAACACCTGGATTCTCCGCAGTGACCTGAGCTTCCTTACTGTAACAGTTTTTTTTATTCTTTCTTCAGGTCCGCTGATCATGCAGGGTGAACAGTCATTTCCTGAGCTATTCACCCAGGCCAATGCAATACTCCACCCACTACCCTTACCTTTGCTGCACACACTACTGACCCCTCGTAACTCCCAGCACCCATCCCGAGATTACACTGCTGCAGGCACCATTGTTAAATACTATGTTTTGAACTCCAGTGTAGCACCCAGCTTCCTAGGAACACTGTGCCCGCCTAGTAAGTGCATCAACCTCTCTTACACTGTGTTTTTGTTATAACTTAACTTTCTGTTGTATTTGTTATGAATAGTGTTTCATTAGACTGACTTGGTATAAAATCATTTTGCAAAGTGCAAACTTACGTTCAATACTGTTAGTAAGCAGTGGCAACTTCTGTATTACAATTGCTTGTCTTGAGCTACTGTAGTTTTGAGAGGCTGTACTTTAACCTTGGTTAACCGCTGCAATCTTAATTGCCTTGTCTATAAGTGCAGGTACTAAGCATGGCTAATTATATATTTCAGTTGAGCAATAGTCCAGAGCTAGGGCATTTACAAGTGATGCTAAGCTGCAGAATTGTTTGAAAAAGTGATTACAACTGAACTGACCCAGTGTTCGAGCACAGAAACTGATTGGTCTTAGCTGTTTTTCTGCCTGCTTGTACCTATTTAGTGTGGCTATATTAGAAAAGATCTTACAATACCAGTTTACATTGTCTTACTAATCGAAATTAGGCAGGTCATCTGACCTTACGGCAGAATACTTGTACATCCAAAATATCATTTTTTTATGACTCTAGTGCCTAACATAATTATACAACAGATATTCTAAGCCTGTTTACCTGTATTGTGGTATAATATGCTGTCTGTTATCTACCTATTTTAAGTTAATTGCCTACCTGTATACCTGGTTCTACTGTATTTTTTTATACCTTAATGCATTAGAGTACATCTGATAACAGCTCGCTGCATATTTACAATGCTTCTTAAGAGTTTTTAATGTGATACTAGGACTTTAATTTCTCTCTTCTGTTCCTTCTACCCTTATATCTCTCTCAGTCAGTACCATTTTTGTTTTTTTCTTACAGCTGCTACTTTCTTACCTTTCTTATAATTTCTAAACTTGAAACTGTTTCTCTTCTCTCCACAGCTAACCTACACTAGTATTTGTGTCTATATTATAAAGACAAATGTTCAGGTTGTCAAACATCTAAACATCGACAGCTGAAAACTGCGGCAGTTTGTTTTACTGTCCATTGGCCTAGCAAATTTTTCCCTATGAAAAAAATTGCAGAAGTGGCTATTTGCAGTTTCCAGCTTTCATAGATGTCAATATTTAGATGTTCGATAACCTGAATGTTCATATGTCTAATATAGACCCTAGCATTTGGGTCCATTCCCCACCCCACCCCCATACTGTGATTTCGGCCAACTTTGAAAACTTCCAGCAAGGCAAGCAAGGTCCTGAGCATGACTGCTTCCTCAAGATTCCACTGATTGTGAGTCTCCCTAAGTTAAATCATAAAAGTTATTTAAATTCTTGAATTAACTGATGTAGGCCAGAGGCGTGCACACTGACTAGGTTGCTAGACCAAGACCCATCCCATCCTTTTTCTCATATATTTCAAAGCCCATATCTTCCTAACCATTTCTACAGTCACACATAAAGTTATTATCTGTCAGTTTCTACTCTACACACACCAATGGTCTGCACATGACTTTGTAACTAGCAAAGCCCTCACAATACCCATCTATTGTTTTAAAAGTGACTAATTTAGGCTTCTCAGCACTAACCCAAACTTCCTTACTGTAACAGATAGTTTTTTTTATTCTTTCTTTATGTCCGCTGATCGTGGCTCTACCCTCTCCCAATTCCCACCCACCCCAACATCATCTAAATTTATTTTAACCACACCACGTCTCCCTTATTCAGTCAGCCAATCACTATCCCTCAACCCTCCAACACTACCTTACACTAATTAATCACCCAACCTACTAATCTACAATACCCCTCCCTAATTTTCAGTACTACACACTTAAAGCCATACTCTTCCCAAAAAGCCACCAACTTACAGAATCCTCACCATTTACTCCTCCAGTATATACACCTTGTATACAACTATGTTAATCTTTTATATTTCCATCCTCATCTTACTTGCATTCCCTCACCATTTCACTTCTTATCACAATCACACAATATCAAAGAATCACTGTCTTACCTACCCCTTTCTTAATTCAGCCCATACCACCTGTACCACCATTTCCATTTCACTTCTCCTCTTCAGTATCTCCAACATAGGTCTGTTCACACAGAGATACCTTCTGCTGTTATCCTCTCCACACATAGCCTGTAAATGTACTAGGCTAGTACCTAACCCCAACACCCTATCCTCTACAGAAAACCACAACTAAAATTAAGTGGAGACATCCACCATACCCTGGCTCTGGCCCTAATCCAACACATCAAATATCTGAGAACCCTAACACCACTCACCTCCACACCATAACTTCCCTATGACATAATATCCCTAGCATTCTAATCATCAATATGAATCTGAGAAGTCTTGTAAGTAAAATGCACAAATTCCATACTTCCCTCTCCCTTTACACCCCTGACATAGAAGTTTTAACAGAAACCTGGCTAAAATCCCACATAAATGACGATGAAATACTACCCCCTGGTTACAATATTCACAAACTAGATACAATAAATAAATGCAGTGGAGGTGTACCCATACTATATAAAGATACACTTAAACTCAAACAAATTCAATCAATCCCCCAAAGCCTTAGTAACACTGAAATACTAACCTGTTGCCTCAAAATCAACCCCCTCATGTAATCATAATCTCAGTCTACATCCATCCCAGAAACAACACTTCCATAACTGAAGACTTACTCTCCTGGTCATCCTCTTCATTTAATCAAGAGACCATAGTAATGGGAGATTTCAATACAGACTGGTATAATTGCTTATGAGACAGTCCCTCTAACCTCATAAACCTCTGTGTTTTCACCCAAATAATAAAATCAACAACCAGGATGGATAAACAAAGTAGCAGACAGTCAATTCTAGACTAGACCTTAACCAATAAACCTTCATTAGTCTATCACTCAGGATGTCTGCCAGGCAGTCTTAGTGACCACCTATCTACTTAGACATTGACCTAACCCCCTAAAAAGCATCATATGTAAACAAATCTGAAACAATAAAAACTTCTCAGCAACTACTTTTAAATCACTACTGCAGCAATGTGACTGGTCCCCATTAACAAACTTTGACCTTACTGTGGAATACTTTAATCACTGTAGTTCCCCTTAGAAAGGTCCAAGTGAAATCCAACCATGCTCCTTGGCTAACTAAAGAAACTAAACAATTACTCAAGTACTCAAGCAAAGATACAAAGCATGGTCCCAGTACCATATAACAAAAAACAAAGCTGTTACAAAATCTACTGCCAATTAAGAAACAAATCCAAAAAAATCAGATCTTAAATGACAAAAAAAAACTGCTATACCAGAAAACAGTAAACATACCATAATAATCCTGGAAAATTCTGGAGCAGTACCAAACAACTTCTTCCAACCCCCACCAACGCAAACACTATAGATAGTCTAGCTACACAGTTTATTTCTTTCATTACTAACTCATTTCCATCACTGCTAAATAATAACAACACTCCCCTATCTATGTCAACCCCAAATGAAGCTACTGCCAAACCCTTCTCCCTAAAGCCCACCCAAGCAAGTACCATAAAAAAACTACTAAACTAAAGCCCACAATCCTCGTAGTAGACCAGCTACCCAACACATATCTCAAGCTAGCATCTGATGCCATCGCTTACTTTGTTTCTCTAATGATCAACTGATCAGTCAGAGCAGTGCATGCCTGGACTGGAAAATGTCCTACATCACTCCTCTACACAAAGGTGGCACCTCAACAGAACTTACCAACTATAGACCAATAGCCATGCTTTTACCACTGTCAAAAATTCTAGAAAAATGTGTACATTCCCAGCTTATGGACTATCTAGCCTGTAATAGTCTAATAACCAACTCTTAGCATGGATTTCAGCCCCAATACAGCACTACAACTGCTCTGTTCAGCTTCTCAAACAGAATAAACCAACTGAAAAATGAAGGGCAACAAGTGGCCTCCATCTTCTTATTTATGTACAAAGCATTCGATATGGTATCCCAAGCTCCTCAGTGAGCTGTCATCATTAAACCTATTGCAATCACCCTTCTCCTGGTTTCACAATTACTTTACTGACTGACAACAAGCTGTGAAATGGCAAAATTACCTCTCCTTACAATTATCCATTACAGTTGGCATTCCCCAAGGATCAATTTTAGGTCCACTTCTCTTTATTATTTTTAGCAACAAACTCCATACTGCAACCAACCTAGCAACAATAATTCAATACGCAGATGACTCTGTCATAATCTGCACTGCACCCTCCCAACCACAACTACAAGAAACAACCAACATATCATTCTCAGTCATAGAGTCTTACCTCTTTGACTGGAAACTAATTTTAAATAAAAAAAAAAATTATTGCATTTTTATTTCAAGTATTGCAAAGTATTTTTCTTGGTAATGCTTATGAACCAGTTTTTTTTGCAACACCTTCCTTTTGTATAATATTTCTGATTTGAATGTATAACAACTCTTGATTATATAAACCCATCTTTTTGTGGAGCTTTTCTCCCCGGGCCTCTACTGAAAATGGACATATATCCAGCTAGACTAGCCCGGTCAACAAATGTAAAACAAATAAATAAATAAAATAAATAAATCCTAACAAAACCAAATTGTCTTCAACAAAAAGTCCAACGACCAAATAATATCATTTCCCATCTACTCGGCCAACAAAATCAAAATAGAACTCCTCTGTCACACCAAACTATTCTGTATCAACATTGATAGTTTGAGATTTAATAAACATGTCACTCTAGTCATTAAAAAGTCCCACACCAAACTTGGCTCACTCTACATTCCTAACCAACTCTACCAGGCAAGCTATTGCTAGAACCCACCTTCTTTCCACCTTGCTATACAACTCTCCAATTTTTACTAACCTCTGAAAAACTGACCTAGCCAAACTGGAGGCCATCTACCACAAAATCACTTCGCTACAAAGTCATCATATAGATCCCACCACTGCACTGCACTTTGCTAACTAAAGTGGCTAGAATTACCCAAACTCCTAACCCTCAACCAAATTACTACTGCCCATATCATCATAAAGATACCATCTTGCCCAGTTCTCCATAATCTCATCCAACCCTACTCAAGCAATAGAACCCTCAGATCTACTAGCAAATCCCTATTAAAGGCCACTAAATTTAATAACAGCTTTGGCGAATCTCTTTACTCCTACCAGATCTCCAAAGCATGGACTTTCATCCCCCAGCATATCCTTAACACTACAAACTGAGCCAAATGTAAGCAACTCCTCAGAGCTCACCTATCCAACTGTCTCTGCTCTAGTACCTCCCCTAGCTAAACTGAAACAGCTACACCTGTCATGCACTTCACTTTTTCTCTGATCACATCTACTAACCAAGCATTTGTTCCTTTATTCTATCCTTTCACATCTGACTCTCTCTCCTACACTCACCTCCTTACCCCTTTCACCTCCCCATCTCTTCCCTCTCTACTGAGTTACTCCTTCCAACATTCTGTTTGCTTTCATCAAACTCTCCCTACTCTGTAAGTTATACTTGCTCTGTTAAACAAACTGTGACAGTCTCACTTCTGTAAAATATTAAAACTTTGATGTTAGATGTATGTAATTTGACAAACATGATTGTATGCAATTTCACAAACATTACTGTATAGTATTCTCTTTCCAACTCTGTATAGTATTATACTGTTTACTGTGTACGTGTAAGTGGAACATTTCTCCCTGGGCCTCCACTGAAAATGGGCTAATAGCCCAGTCGGACTTCACTGGTACACAAATGTCAAAGAAATATCCATTCACCACTTATTAAAGGTGTCTGTCAGAGCTTAGTGGTATATCCAGTTTTCTGGAGATCAACAAAATTCATTTTGATCCTATATGTAGACATAACTGTATGTATGGCCAGTACTTCACACACCAATGTAAAAAAAAAACAACTGGAGGAAAATCTGCCACAACTCTTGCAGTTATCATAGAAGAATAAACCTATAGGCTATTAACAAGCTCCTCCCTGCAATCCAGGATTTGAAGCCCTCATCCTCCATTTGCTTACTGTGACATTCTGAACAATCCTCTTAAACACAACAGTTCTTTGGGGAAATTGGGAAAACTGGGTGAGGCTCCCCAGTGGTCTGTCAGACTGCAACCCAAATGACAGTCTATGAATATCTGAACTTTCCAAATGGCTAAAACAAAGCAACCCTGTTTTAAATACTAAGAAACCAAAGCCATGATCTTTGGGGCAATTCAGAAGCTTTCAATAATCCTGCAAATCTGGTGCATTATAGAAATGTGTGAAAAGTCTTGAGATTAACACAAAGTTAAAACACCTTGCAGTGTAGTCAGCTGAAAATCTCAACTTTAAATATTACAACAGTTTTAGCAAGGACAAAGTAAATCAGCTTTTACTTTGGGCTAAGAAAATTTCCCTCCCACTCTCACCACAAGAAAGGCTTGCCATATTTATTTATTTGCCTTTGTTTACCAGAATAGTCTGACAGAGTAAGAGCCCCTTTTCAACTGAAGCCCAGGGAGAAAAACTCCAAAAATTTGTTTAAACTTTAAATAAGCAGAAATTAAACATATGAGTATGGCTAGAACGGTGTGCAGGTTGCTGGTAGCATTTATGACAGTTCACATTGGTTGTCAGTACTATAAATCAGAATAGCTTATAGAGTTTGAGAAATGGTTCCACTAAACTGGCACAAATTCGTTGAGTGTTGTGTATCTGTTCTGTGGACATTTGCTTTTGGGGAAAAAGAAGATATTTACAGTACACAGAGTTGATCTGCAGTAGTAAGAAAGAGAAGCAGAGGTGTAAAAAGAGAGGAGACGTGTATGTAGAAAGAGCTAATAAGTGTGATTTAACGGTATGTCTTTCAGCCATGATTGGAGCGGCACCAGGAGTATTTTAACAGGTGTTGTTTCAAAAGTTTAAAGTGTTTGTTACTATTTAGTATTATAGCTTAATGGCGATCTCCATCCTGAGTCATGGGAGGAGTGAATGGAGTCCCTGGTTGAATTATAGGATTGAACTACTTGGAATTGTTGTTTATCCACAGAACACGGGGCTCTTTTTGGATTATATTGTAGGAGCATGTGGGACAGATTTAGACATTTTTCTGGAATGTGGATAAGAGTATGAGTCAGGACTGAGTATAAGAAACACTTGCCAAACTGGAAAAGCACAAAAGAAAAAACACCAGCAGCAGTAGCTGTAGATGGACTCTACTAGCACCAAAAAATCATCTGGTACCTCGGCCTTCTGCCTTCAAAGATCTGAGTATGCAAAATTGTGTTTGAATTTGATCCAGTGAAGATTTTTAGAGCTAGGTTGTGGGGTGATTTGCATGTGAGATTTGCTGCAAATGTTGCTAATTCATTATAGCATCATTCAAGAGTGGTAGACAGAGAGGTTTGGAGATTAATGAAGAAAAGAACCATATAGAAAAGTTGGAAGAAAGTATGACTGCAGTGTGTTTTCTGGTGTCATCTGTCAGATAAGGTTCTATTCTGTAGAGGTTGCCAAGTTTTTTGTGGGTTTTTCTTAATATCTTATTTTATGTGGGTATGATCTTCTCCTCCACGCACAAGGTACAAAGTTCTATCCTGACCTCTGACCAATGTCTGTATGGAGTTTGCATGTTCTCCTGTATCTCTTTGGGGTTTCTCTCACCTTAAACTTATAGTATGGCCTTGCTGAGCCAAAAAAGCAATTACTAGAAAATGGAACTTAGTCTAAACCAGCTGCACTAGAAGTAGTAAATATAATAACAGAGATAAAACAACTGAAACTGGGATCTTTAGAAAAGAGTAGGTACAAATTACATGGAAAAAATGGGAATTGTAGGAATAATACATACAGGGGAGGAATGAGTTTTAAAAGAAGGCACGATTTGAATGAGCTGTGTGTTGTTTGACAGTGACTGGATAGATTATAAGTGAAGTATAATGTTTGCAGCTAAAATGATGTCAATATGTTTTTTGTTTTTATTTATATAAATGTATGACTGCCTATGTCATAAATGATAATTTAATAAAGATGTTTTTTATTTAAAAAAAGAATTGAGTTGTAGACAGCAGCACATAAATTAGATGATGCCCCTTAGGGAGAAGAGTTGTTTAGACCGACCACTTTGGGCGTCAGCTGTGGTGCACAGTATCCTCAGGATAGCTGAACCTAGATGACAGACTGCACACTGTGGCAGGGCTATTCACTCAATGGTGTAAAAATTGGCTGTAGGTGAATTAGTCGTGTTATCTAATGTCACCAAAAATGGGTACGAGTATTTGCCAGTGGTAAGTATGTTAAGGACCCAGCATACTCTGACCTATGCCAGGGACCAATGCTAACAGTGGCAGTTGTATATTCCCCTACTGGTCAGTGTGTGCCCACAATAAAGCCCAGCACCCCTAGGTTAATAAGCTACTGGTTGGATGGGGTCCAGTTGCCCAGCCTAGGTTACTTGCCATAGCTCCGTTGAGCAAACGTTTGATGTAAAACAAATCAGCCTGCCAAACATGAGCTACGAATTGCTGCACTCATTGTAGGTTCACTAATGGGAAGCAGCTTAGAAGGGGATGACATGATGTGGCAAGACATGCTATGTATCCAGCAAACAGGATGGAAGAGCAGTGCAGCAAAGCATGTTGGTTTGGGATCCAGAGCCTACTACTCTGAGGAGGATGGAGTATAAATGGTGCATGAATTGTGGTGAGGGAAAGGCTTCAGAAGACAGTGAGGGATGTCATCAGAATTAGTGACAGACTAATGGCAATTGGACTCCAGTGTAAGGACAAGGCACTATTTATAATGTTGGCCTATGCCCCACAGCAGGGATATGATCATGAGGAAAAGAGTGCATTCAGACATCAGCTGCAGGACCTGTTAGATAAAGCAGGACAACGGGAACTGATGGTGTTAATAGGTGACCTGAATGCACACACCAGGATAGACAGAATAGGATATGATAGCTGCCTGGGTCCACATGAGTGGGGCAACAGGTATAAAGGAGAGGCGATTCTAGACTTCAGTCTTCAGATAGCTTGATGGTGGTCAACATGTGGTTCAGCAAGAGAGAGATGGTCACAAAATCACGTACAACAGTGGTTAACATGCAACTTGGGGTAGACATCTTCCTAGTAAGGAAAGGATATTGGAATAGAATCAGCAAATGCAAAGTCATCTACAGTGAAACAGCTGGGCCACACCATAAGCTACTGGTTGCCACAATCAGCTGCAAGCAGTGGTCAGAGAAGGCTCTGAAGTCAACAGGGATTAGGCCAAAGAACTGGAAGTTGACAGAAAGCACGGGGGTTCAAGGAATCACTCAGGATTCTAGCACCTCATGAAGAAGATGAAATAGGTGGAGTTGAAGAAGAATGGCAGCACCTCAAAACTGCATGTGTGAGGATTATAGAACAGATATACGGCTGAGCCAGGCATTGGTATAAGTTACATAAGAAAAGATGGTGGTAGAATGCAGAAGTCCAGGAAGTCATCAAAAGATAGAAGGAGTGCAGGAAAAAGTGGGAGACAGAAAAGACAGGCCATGATAAGAAGGACTACTGATTGGTTGACAAAAAGGCTAATAGAAGAGTTGCAATAACAAAGAACAAGGCATTAGAGGCATTCTGCAAGCTTCTGGAAAGTGACTTGGTAGATGGCACAAGGAGCCTCTGTTGTCTTGCAAGACAAAGACAGACATATAAAGAAGATAGTCAAGACACCCTTCATAAGGGATGCCAGCAACAACCTGCTTACCAGCCCACAGGGCTTCAAAGGCAAATGGAAGGAGTACATCCAGCAGCTTCTGAATGAAGAAAACCCCACAGAAGCTCTACCTTCACAGACACAGCCTGTAATGAGAGAAGAGTAGGAGCCCACCTTATAGGAAGTAAGAACAGCCCTAAGGAAAATGAAGTCGGAGAAAGCAGCAGGCTCAGATGAAGTCACAGCAGATATGGTCAAGATGTTGGGTGAGAAAGGGTACAGATGGCTCCTGAGTGTACTCCTAGCAGTAAAAAAAGAAAGTCATATCCCAGATGACTGGGGAATAAGCATACTGGTGCCAGTGTACAAGAACAAAGGGAATATTCATAACTGAGGGCAGCATGGAGGCATCAAACTCCAGTTACACTGTATGAAAGTTCTGGAGAGGATGACTGATAAATGATTTTGCAGAGCAGTAGAAAATAAGATGGGAGACGAGCAGTTCTGATTTAGATCAGTATGCACCACAACTGACCCAATGTTTGCAATGAGACAAATAGTTGAGAATAAGCTGGAAATGAGGAAAGATTCCAACTGTGCATTCCTAGACATAGAGAAAGCATATGACTAGGTGCAAAGAAAGCTGATTGGGCAGTCCTGTAGTTGTAAGTCCCAGAAACATTGGTAGAATTAGTGCAGACTATGTACAAAGACCCAATGACTCAAGTGCAAACAGTGTTTGACCTCACAAAGGGGTTTCCAATGGAATTGGTGTGCATCAAGGTCCAGCTCTGAACCCACTGCTCTTCATTTTGGTGATGGACTACACTAGAAAATGGTTCAGAGGGGATAGCTCAACAAAGTTGCTGTATGTAGATGATGTGGCATTACAGGCAGACTCTGAGCAAGAACTTCAGCAAAGGACAGGAAAGTGGAATGAAAAACTGAAGACACATGGGATGAAACAGCACAAATAAGAAAGCTGTAATGGCAGCAAATGGGAAAAATCAGAAAATGAGAACTGAGATAGAGGGAAGATAGAAGAACAGATATCTGGGAGGGTTGGGTGAGGATAAGGGAAGTCTGAATGAGGAGGTCAAAGCTAGAATCAGAGGGGTGGCAGCCAACTGGCACAGTGTCAGTGGTAGTGTATGACAGAAGAATGCCAAAGAAGCTGAAAAGTAAGGTGTAAAAAACAGTTGTGTGACCAGTACTACTTTATGGTGCAGAAACCTGGGCAGTAAAGGCAGAGCAGTTGATGAACCTAGAGGTGATGGAGATGAAGTGCCTGAGATGGGTTATAGGATGCACACTGTGGGACAGACCTAGAAATGGGGACATCAGAGCAGAAACCAAAGTAGATCTAATTGCAGAGCAGATCAAGGGAACCTGATTACAGTGGTTCAGGCAAATGGTCTAAAAGCAGGAGACAAATCTGGTGAAGAAGGTTTGAAACAGACAGGAAGAAGGCAAGAGGAAACAAGGGTATCCAGCAAAGAGATGGATGGAATGTGTGAGAGAAGACCTGTGACAGTCAGACATGACTGTAGAAGAATATAGGAAAGTGGCACTGAGTTGAGAGATGGTGGCAAGTGACATGACACCCTGAGCCCATGAAGAAAATGAAAAAAAGGGAGAGGAAGAGGACGACCAAATTTCATGTGCTCATCTGTTGTGACACCCTTAGTATGTGTTACTAGCTGAAATGGCATGTTGTCAGAGGATTTTAAGGAGGTAACTTTTTTTTTTGGGGGGGGGGTTATATTGCTTTGGAGTGAATAAAATTATTTTAGTTTTTTTTTGAGATGTTTAGTAGAAGTTGAGAGTTACATAGACAACACTCAACAGAAAGGGAGGATTCTTGTGTTTTCTGTAGAAGTTTGTTGATACTATTTGCAGATCATATTAGAGTAGTGTCATCTACATACTGGACAACAGTGACATTGTTACTGAACTTATGCATATCTTTTATGAATATATTAAAGACATATGGGCCCCGGATGGAGACTTGCAGGACACCCGTTGATACTGGGAAAAAGAAGGAAAAGTCTGGATGCCATTTAATGGCTTGTTGCCTACCAGAGAGGTAGTCATTAAACCAAGAGAGTAAAGGTTTGTCTAGATCAAAATGGGAGAGCCTATTGAGCAGTTTAGGGTGGAAAACAGTATCAAAAGCCTTAGTGAGATCTAGAAAGACTGCTGATACCAAATTGTCAGCATTTCTGTTTTGGTTGTTGGAGTTGGTGAAATTGACTAGGGGAGTGGAGGTACTATGATGTGGTTGAAAACCATGTTGTGTGGGTGAGAGTAGGTTATTGTCAGTCACATATTTGAATAGTTGTTAATGGATGCAGTTTTCCAGTATCTCAGGTAATGATGAAAGGATGGCTGTGAGGCAATAGTCAGTTTGTTTGATCTGCACTCTATTTACCGGAAGTATTTAGGAGTGCCTCCATAGGAGCGGGACATAACTTTCTGACAGAGATTAAGTTGATTGAAATGGAGAGGAGATATGCAATAGCATATGCAGCTATTTTTAGGTATTCAATAGGGAGATTGTCTGGGGATAGTGTTGTGGGTTTTAATTTGTGGAGCATCTTAATAGAGTAAGTTGATATGGATTGTAATGATGGTTTGTTTGAATGTTGGTCAGTAATAGATTTCAGTGATATGTTTGGGGTTGAAAGTTTAAGACAGAGGCTACATATTTTATAAAGCGAGAGTTGAAATGGTTAGCTATAGATTCAGATTGAGAGTTAAGAGAAGAGTTAGACAGTCGATGTGAAAGTCCCCGAGAATGAGAATTTGTTGTGTAAGGTTTGGTGAGGCCCATGAGAACAGTTCTGCTGAATTGATATTGTTACCTGGAAGTAGGTAGGTACCTATTATGTTCAAGGTTTTGTGTTCACTGATTTTGAGTGAGGAGATTAGAATTTATGCATTATTGATATGGGGGAGGGGTTAGTGGATATATAGATATATGTAGAGAATTTTTGCAGATTATAGCAACGCCACCTCCCTTTTTAGTTTGTCTAATTGAAATCTGTTGTATCTGTGGGTCAGTATTTCATCTCCCTAAATTTCTCTTTTTAAACAGTGAACTATAATGATGACCCCCTACTGTTCAGAATCTACTTCTGTGAAGTACAGGCTAAAACTAAAGGATTGTGGCTATAAACTGGGAGTGATCATTGAAACCCCTAGCACTTTCAGCATCCTGTAAGACGGTCTTATGCAGCCTAATGACTGGTGCCAAAATCATGGTCTTAAACTTAATGCAAAAAAAATCATCATCATCCTTTTCAGCAAGGGTGATGTTACTGCAAACTACCACATCAATAGCAGCAACTGAAGAGACCACAAAGGTTCCTTACAAAGAAAATTCAGAGTCTTCAAGATCTGTCTTATGCGGACAGATTGAAATCATTGTCACTTTATTCTGTCTCGTGAATGTTCAGCGGCAACCTGTGCCTTGCATACAGAATAATCTCTGACCCAACTTTAATGGAAATGCTGCATATTCACAAGTCAAATGGCACACAGGTCACTCACTCAAAGAACCCTAACCTGGTATGCGATATCAACAGAACTTGCTGGAGAGAGAGATTTGTTTCACAGAGGTTGCCCCACTTTTGGAACAATCTTCCTATTCATATTAAACAAAGCCCCTCATTTGCCATATTTAAGCATAATTTGGATGATTGGATGGGTAACTGTAAATTCCCCTGGGGTTCTACCAGTGTCCCTCTTGAACAGGGGCAATAGGTGTGATTTTAGTGGACACCCTTGGGAACATGGGTTAAACTTGGATATGCTTATAAGGGCCCCTGGGGCCATTAGCCTAGTAACCTCCTATGATCCTTATGTCTGCAAAGCAGATGGCTATCCAGACATGCAGTTCAGGCAATTTACTGCATATTCATCTAAGGGTGATATTAACTAAGAGAAGATTAGATTTCTTAGAGGAGGGTATTAAGTGGGTGGTAGTTGGTGATTCATGTTTGTCAGCTACTCTAGATTGACAGTGGCGCCCTAGTATGGGGTGGATATCACCTGCTAATATTATTTGTAGAGCCAGTAATGTATTTTAGTACAGGCCAAAAAATTATCCTAACCTTTAACTGCACCTTACCACTAGTTAACAGGTAAACAAAAATGAAAGGGGTGCAAGAATCCAAAATGTTAAGAATAACTTTTTGAAAAATTATTTGCCTTAAGGGAAATCAGTCTCTTAATGTGAATTTCTGGGAAACTGACATCTGTCAGCACAAAGCCTGAGACTAAGAGATGCAGAAGTGACAAGAGTCTGCACATTCTGATATCAGTGTATTTTCATCACAGGTCTTACATACAGCATCCTTGTCTTATGTCCAGAGTTAAAAGTGCACTGCACATTATCCCTTCTTATATTCCCTTATTCCTTATGGGAATGGAAGTTGGTAATTCAGTAATAGAAGGCATTATACTGTGGATGGGGTTGCTGCTAATGCCTTACTTCTCCTAGTGCCATCCCCAAAGTCACAACAGGTGGTGTGTTACATCAAACACCTGGGGATATGCAGTGCATGGTTGTCTGTTTGTGCTCCATATTATTTTAGCAGCTATCTGCAAGCCCATATTCAGAAAACTGATCCTTATCAGGGGTATAAAAGGCAATTGACTCCAATAACCATCACTGAAGTGTCACATGAAAGTATTGGCATGTACATTGTAGGGATGGTAGTAAAATATAGCAATCAATATCAGTATTTACTTGCAGTAATGGAATATGCTGTTACATTTCCAGAAGTAGTGCTATTACACAAAGCTAATGCTAAGACAACTGTCAAACTATTGATACTGTAACTCTCCTGAGTGGGTATACCTAAAGATATGCTTGCTGATCAAGTAACTTCACTTATGTCAAGGATCCTGCATCATTTATGTCAGTGCTTTAAAGCCAGACAGCAAGACATCAGTCTGCCATCAACAGACTAACAGACTGGAAGAGGGGTCTAATAAAACACTGACATCCCTACTGAGGAAAGTTGTTAATACCAATTGAAAAACTGGGACCAGTTATTACCCTACTTACTATTTGCCGTAAGAGAGGTGCCAAAATCCTGAACTGAGTTTACTAATTTGCTTGCTTCATGTTGCTTAGGAAATCTGATAGGAAGAGAAGACACCATTTTAAAAGTATGACACACCTAGTGACAGATTAAGTGCACCTTCTGCCTCCAACACATTTTTAGGACCATGCATAAATGCAGGTGTTCTTTTGGATTCACCTTCTTAATAATTTCAAATGTATACTTATCGACCAGATTTAGTTTCCATTTAATAAATCATTTATAGTTTAAAATTTAACATTTGTTTGACTGCATTTGAAGTTTGTACTGTTGAACATTTTTCCAGCAAGAACAGAAACAAAATCCATTAACTAACAAACTTATAAATTTTGGAAATTTTGAACCATAAAAGACCACTCAAACTGCTATTATTATAATCCACTAATAACAGTTACTTTGTGTACACCTCATATGTCTAATTGTGATACAAAATGGCTAAAGTAAAGTATTCAAAATTGCTTTACAGAAATGCAAATCCTGCAAAACTAAACTAATGATTGCTTAACCAGATTGCAGGCCAGTCATTTTCATCCAAAGACAGCCCGTGTACTTACCAGTTATTAACACATTGTTGACTGTGTGCCAGAAGCATAGCTGGCTCAACCAGTGCCCTGTGCTGGTACCATGAAGCAACATCCCTTCCCCTCAGCTCTTAAAAAACACTTAACTGGATCAAGCCAATCATTACATTGTAGTGACTGTCTTATTACAGATCCATGCCCCTCCAGCTCTTCTACTGAAGAGCAGCACCCCCCCCCCATCTTAGCCATTTAGGTCCTGTTTCTGTGCCCTGCCCTCACCCTCCTCCTCCTCCATTTTATTAAAAATTAAATAAATGATCATTTCTTCTTCTTATAAACTGTAGAAAACTGTTTGCTATAAATGTAACAAACAGTTGCTACAGTCTATACCCTGCCTGCACAGAGTGTACAGCACTCAGGTTTTATTTAAACAAAGTGATTGTTTTACTATTAAACATAGCAAGCAGTTGCTACAGGTTAGACAACACACAAGGCACAAATGCAATAATAGCTTCTAAAAGCTGGTGTTGCATCAGAGATTAGGATTGGCTGATTACACCCCCTGAACACTTTGAGCTCAGGGCAGTTACCCTCTGAGACCACTCTAGCTATGCTATTGCTGTGGGCATCTCAAATGTCTGATCATGACAAAATAATAGTAATAACACCCCCAGTAACATATTTCAAGTTTCATACAAACATATAGTAGCCACAGTAAAGTTTGCCAACTTACTTCACACAAGTGCACACTAGTCTACAAATCCAGATTAATGGCTGTTTAATCATATGACATCCACAAATGGATCTCCACCCATATAGAAGGTGTAACAAATTAGTTAACAAAGTACATCCAAACATCTGATTGTGATAAGGAGCTAATTAAGCTCAGATATCTGACTGTGATAAGAATACTGTACTGTATTTCAGGTTTGTTTCACACAAACAGTAGCCACAGTAGAGTAATCCAGTTTAGTTCCCAATTGCACACTAATCCTGTAAAGCCTGACTAAAAACTGGCTAGAATGAGTGGGTGACAAGAGGGCAAGTTACTTTAACCCAAAGATGGTCAGCCAACCACTCCCTCCCCACAGTTAGAGACACATTGCTTATGGACTACCCCTCAGATATCTCTGATTGTCATAAAAGTAACTGTCTTTGTAATATATTTCAAGTTTGTTTCATGCAAACATGCAGTAGTAACCAATGCAGGCACAGTAAAGTATTCCAACTTAAGTTTACATACATGAACACTTATGCTGCAAACCCAGATTAATAACTGTTTAAAATGAGTGCATGAAAAGAGGGTATGATGCTTTAATCTACAGCCAGCCTACCACCCATACCCAGCAGGTAGATCCACTTTGTTGACTGTTTACACCACATATGTTTGATTGTGAGGAAACAGTAAAGAGCACACAATAAATGTATTTCATATTTGTTTTACACAAACAGTAGTCACAGTAGTATATTCCAACTTGATTTACAAACATCACACTATTTCACAAAACCAGAGTACTGTAAAATAGCAGACAGTCATTTTCACTGTAGACAGCCACCATACTAAGGCTGCAGGTCAGGACTCTGATTGTAATAAAATAAAATGTTATGAGGAATAGATGAAAAGATATGACGAAAGCTCAGGACATTCTGCAAAATAAAGGATGGATAGTTGCGAGATATGTCCTCACCAATTTGCTAGAAAACCAAAACTTTTACAATGAAAAGGCCAAATGTATGACACATAATTATAGATATTGGAAAATATGTTCTTTTCCTGTTGGCAAAGCTGTCCATGGTTCATAGGTTCATAGATAGGTACTAGGCTATCAGTCCTAGGGCCTATACAAGCCCAGCCAAAAAGGTACCCTGGCTTTTGCCATGCAAGAAAATTATTTTCCTGTGCCACTGTCGAGCAGAGCCACAGAAGTGATCCCCGGGGTTAATTTTTTATTTCCCATCCAGTCATCAAGATTTTTCTTGAAGAGTGCTAATGAGGACCCTTGTTTGATATAGATAGGTAGTTTATTCCAGAGTATGAGAAGTCTCTGGGACAGGAATCTATCCCTCCGGCATGTTCTGTTTATTGTGGTGACAAGGTTTAGGTCCCTAGAGCATGTAGGTCGAAGGGATTGGGATTTCTTTAAGTCGAGCATGTCCAACAGCTCTGGGTTTGACATAGCTTTGTATGTTAGGCAGAGATCACCTCTGAGTAGGCGATATGCGGCAGAGTAAAGCTAGAGTTTTTTTGACAGTCTGCGTAGGGCATCTGTTTGAGGCTGGTAATCCTCTTTGTGAGGTAGTTCTGCAGCCTTTCCAGTTGTTGTAGCTGTCTTGTGAGGTACATACCAAAAGGGGCGTTGTACTCTATAATGGGTCTAATGAGTGATGAGTAGAGGGGAACAATGACCTCTTTTTTTCTGGATGAGAAACCTTTTGTGATGAGGTGTGCCATGTAGTAGGATTTCTTGACTACTGTGGCGATGTGATTATCAAAGGAGACACTACTGTCCACCTGTGTCCCAAGGTCTCATCTGGCTGCTTGCTAGATCAAGCAAACTAACAAATAAGTGACACCTGTTGTATGTTAGTGGCATCTATTGCAGATCATTTTTACTAACTTTTACTATTTACTCCTTTTTAACTTTTACATTTTTGGCTCTCATTTCTCTAAGTGCATCCTGACACTCTCTTTAAATAAGAGAAACAGCAATTTTTATTAATGAGGAAGACCAAGGATTTTTGTATATGCTTATGCTAATATGCTCCCTTGTGCATGCTTCAGGAAATATCCAAGGCACAAGATGGTAATGGGTGCATGAGAGGACCCTTGTGCATGCTTCAGGAAATATCCAAGGGACAAGATGGTAATGGGTGCATGAGAGGACCCTTGTGCATGCTTCAGGAAATATCCAAGGGACAAGATGGTAATGGGTGCATGAGAGGACCCTTGTGCATGCTTCAGGAAATATCTAAGGGACAAGATGGTAATGGGTGCATGAGAGGACCCTTGTGCATGCTTCAGGAAATATCCAAGGGACAAGATGGTAATGGGTGCATGAGAGGACCCTTGTGCATGCTTCAGGAAATATCTAAGGGACAAGATGGTAATGGGTGCATGAGAGGACCCTTGTGCATGCTTCAGGAAATATCCAAGGGACAAGATGGTAATGGGTGCATGAGAGGACCCTTGTGCATGCTTCAGGAAATATCCAAGGGACAAGATGGTAATGGGTGCATGAGAGGACCCTTGTGCATGCTTCAGGAAATATCTAAGGGACAAGATGGTAATGGGTGCATGAGAGGACCCTTGTGCATGCTTCAGGAAATATCCAAGGGACAAGATGGTAATGGGTGCATGAGAGGACCCTTGTGCATGCTTCAGGAAATATCCAAGGGACAAGATGGTAATGGGTGCATGAGAGGACATCACTCCCTCATGGAAATGATGCAGTCCTTCTGGAAGCAATGTCCACTTTGAAAGAAGCTTCTTCTTTGCAGGTGCCTGATGTCCACTATAGATTTACAGGAGAGACACATGCCTTTGAGAAACATGTCCTTCCCACCTCTAAGGAGTGTTAGCCAGCCCTCCGTCATCTGAAATGCTGGGCAATCTTTGGTGACTGGCAGGAGAGGTGAATACTTTGCTCTGCAATGGTAACTAGCTGTATTTTTCAGTCTTTGTTAAGCGGGGATTTTCTAGTTAAGTTACTTGCTTAAAATAGCAGTAACATATAAATGGAGTTGTTAGGATTCAAATGCTGAACTACAGAACACAGCTTATTTGCAGTTTGCTTCTTTACCTATAGAGTTACACTGACTGTGCATGAAACTATTATTAAAAGTATATAAAAGTAAATATATAAGAAATCCATGCTACTGCACCAAAATAACAGCCTCTTTTGGCCAAGAAGCAAGGATGTTCAGAAGTTATTGTGGAGTCTTCAGAGACAGTGTTAATATGCACACACACACATGTTTTACAACAGATATACTGCTGTTATTACATAAATATTTACAACATTTTATCATGTTTAACAGTACAACTATTCATTCACATTTTAAATTTCATTTCCAATAGCAACATTCCCCTTAATATCTGTGGTACATTCTATACATTTCACAGCAATGTAAGTCTTGTCATCGTAAAGATTGTTTATTTAATATCCTTATCAACAATTCACATGTTCATCTGGATTCAGAAAAATCTGCTGCATCATGCATGATGTGCTGCCATGCAGGGTATA